>NC_071275.1:9554014-9729014 GCF_023375685.1 Ictalurus furcatus | reverse complement strand
ATCACTTTCAAAGCCATGCGCAGGTTGACAACGTTTAGCCTCGTAAGCGCTTCTAAAAACCTTCCACAATCAGGCTAGCATTCTCACTGCAAGTTGTGGGAACGGTCACCAACTGCTTCATCAGTGACCTGCTGCCGCTAGCTCTCTCTCGGATTCTTGCCTTTTTAGTATTTTGTTCGTGTTCTTAAAAAATGCTGGTAATAATAACTGCTTTTTTTCACCATGACACACTCTACAGCGGATGCTACGTGACTGTAGGCTTCGCTTCATGACAACGAAGGTGAACTTTGTACTTGTAATGATTACGTAATGTGACAGAGGCTACTGATTGGATATTCGCAATAGTTGAGCATTTCTATTGCCGTTTTTGTTGTTGTTGTTGTTGTTCTGTTTTACTTTTGGTGAATTAAAAACGAAAACTATTTGTTTTGATCATATTGCTGCGGGAGACTTTACATCCAGCAGCAGAGGTGCCCGACCCACATAAAAAAGGTTCCGTGTGCTATATTTTTAGACACGTCTACATAAAATATAGGTTGAGTTTGTTCGACCGTCGTTGTTGGTCCTTCCTCTCTTGGTTAGGCTTTTATAGCCGAACATAGCTAAAGTACTATATATACACAATTCAGATAAAGTGGTGGTCAGATTTATGTTACGTGCTAGTCTTTGTACTAGCCTCATTGCCATATTAAAGCAAGCTAACTGTACTAGCCACATACGCTCACCAGAGGCAGCAACGATCTTTGTTACTTCCTTCCAAGCTTTATGTTTCTTCGTAACATCTCTATACACATCTATAATATCTCTATATATGTCTCTATAACATCTTTATCTTTAATGAGAGGACATATACGATGGGATAAAATGAAACGGGGTTTTTTTTCCTTCCAATTTTGCATGTCAAACCATAAACGAGAAATAATTGCAGTTGTGAGTGAATAACCTAGAGAAATGTCAGCGTCAGAGGATTGGTCCGAGGAATCATTCGAGCAATTGAATTTATACAGAATTGAGAAAATCTTGAGTGGAAATAATTTCTTCGAAATCATTCAAGGCTCCATGAGGCTTTGCTGCAGAATACAAAATGGCCGCTTTGTGGCTTCGTTGTTTCGCTTGTGTGAACTTAAACTTAAACTTAGGATTTGAGCGAAATCTGCTATATTTTTGGCATTTTATTAGTTTTCAGTATTTATTAGCTCTTTTTTTAAACAAATAAATTTGTATAATAATAATCGTTATCTGTAATCTACTTTATCACTGTATTAATAGTGATAATAATATATGCTTAACGATATTGCGCAAGCCACACAGCGTAGAGTATTTACCACGCGCGCCTCTCGGGTCACGTGGTATACATTTCGAAACGCCGCGAGCCGAGCTGAGTCGAGGGCGCGAGCGGTGGCGTGATTGGTCCACTGCGTTTCGCTCTGCTCTACTCCGCGTTCGAGCCGGGGAAAATTATCATTACCGTTATCATTATCGACCCTCGTGGTAGCGCTCGCTCTTACGCACTAACAGGCGCTTCCTGCTTCCGCGCGAGTAATAAAAAGAGACAGACAGAGAGAAATAGAGAGAGAGAGAGCTCGCGCAGCGTCCAATGGAGCCGTATAACTAACTAACATCTCGGTTATTCATTAACCCGTGACCGGCGCAACAAACCCGGTACATAAGGCATGCGAAGCGGCGTGGAGGCCGGAGGCTACCGGGGAACGTCAGTGCAGGAAGGTAATGACGAGTGTCCGGTGAATATTCCGTTCTTCGTCTTCTTCTTCTTCAGCTGTTGCTGTTTCAATGTGCGCGCGTGCGTGGTGTTTATAGTTATATAGGCTATTTAATATCATCATCATCGTCATCATCATAATAAATAATACTTATGTATAATAATAAACAAACAGATATACATAATGAGTGCATAACCCGTGTTAAATCCCATTCTTACACTCGTGCGTTTTCTGTTAAATATATATAAATACATACATATATAATTGATTGTACTTAGTTTAATGATGGCATGGTATCTTGATAAATATGGGTTGGTTGGATGTATATGGTATATGGATGAGAATGTGAAGCAGAAGCAGGAGGCAGAAGCTGCAGACCGGGAGGTTTTAATTTACGCCGCTCGGTGTTGGAGTGTATTTGATCAGACTACTAAGTAGGGGAGTTTGTTTCGGTGTTGGGGGTAATGAGGTAATTGAGGAAACTGGCCTTGCTCCAGTGCCGTGGAACTGAGAGGCGGCTGCTTGTTTAAAGATTAGAGTTATTAGAGTAATATATATATATATATATATATATATATATATATATATATATATATATATATATATATATATATATATGTGTGTGTGTGTGTGTGTGTGTGTGTGTGTGTGTGTATAATTCAATACTTAAAGTTGAGGCAATGAGGAACTTTTCTGAAGAAAAAAAAATCCAGCTTGGTCTGACCGGCTACCAGCCTACAAAACACAGGTCGAACTGCTCGCTTAGGTTTGGAGGCTGGTAGCCGGTCAGACCAAGCTGGATTTTTTTTTCTTCAGCAGAATCCTTTAAAAAGATCTCCCAGGTTTGTCAAAGTCACCTTTTTTTTCTGCTGTTGTTGTTGGTGTCTAAAACAAAACAATCCAAGATTAGAAGTTCTTTCCCATCAACAGTGGCTGATGTTTAAGTAATTCATTTATTTTCAAAAGTTGATTTCCATGATGCACTTCCCATGTCAATCTCTGATTGGTATTTCTTGACCTTCTCCATTTCTTTTCCTTTATCAGGTGATCACTGGACAACGATCTCAACCTACGCACTTTTTTTTCTGAGCCGTGTAACACGATCCCTCAGCTCCAGAGACCTTTAAATACATTTTTAGGGTCCACGTGGTGTAAAGTGAGCCAGTACAACTGTCCAGAGCTGCTCGGGACAGTCCTGCCAAGTAAGTGCCCTTCTTTTCTTTTTTTTCCCCCCACACCGAAAGAGAAGAGGGACGTGGAACGGTTCTCCTGTTCTCCTCGGACGTTCAGATCTTCTTCCCCTGACTTAAACATTGCATTGAAGTTCTTATAGGTTTCCGCTAACCGGATTGTGAAATGTACCCTCCTCTTATCGGTCGGCCTTAAAAAAAAAAGAACAAGAAGGAGCGGCTGTGGTGAATGGGGAACATAATTTGTATGCTACCGAAGTTCAGGCAGGATCTTATGCAAAGCCTGGAGAAGGCTAAAGCACCTGCCTCTTTTACTCAACCTGTAGAGCGCGAATTATAAATCAAGGAGCCGAGGATCCACATCTTGGATGGGATAGCTCGACACCATAGAGCAGATCGTGAAGCACCGATCGAAACTTAGCACTGATTTAAAAAAGTCCTTTGTTTCTTCTGATACGACTCACGACTTCAAGGCTTCCGCATGGTCCTCTGGTCGAAAGAGCAAGACAAACTGCCCGACATGTCCGCGGGGACGGAAATCATAGAGGTGAAGAAGGACTTCATCTCTTCGAATGGCTCGGTCCACCCGGTCATCCTGGCCGAGGGGTCTGAGGAGAGGCAGCCAAGCGGCGGCGAGTATGAGCTCACCGAGGTGACGTCTTTGCCTGAGAGACCCGAGGCGGAAAACGAGCGGACGGAGATGGTGGTGATCGACTGTCACGCCAACGCCAAGGGTCAGCGGGAGGAGGACGCTCTGCTGGAGAACGGCAGCCAAAGCAACGAGAGCGACGACACATGCACGGACCAAAGCCCAGTGCCTCCGGTTCCTCTAAAGGAGACGTCTTTTTCCATAGGACTGCAAGTCGTGTTCCCTTTCCTGCTGGCCGGGTTCGGGACGGTGGCCGCCGGTATGGTCCTTGACATCGTTCAAGTAAGTGTGTGTCGATTCAAACGTCGATTCAGACATTTAACATGAATTAAACCACCAGACTACTAACATGTCTGCTTTTATTTCCATTCCAAGGCCGTGTGGTCTTCCTGTATATCACCAGCAGAGAAAATTTATTTATTTGTCTTCCCCAAAGTCAGGATTTTTCCAGTGTTTTGCTCTGCTTGCTATTACTCCACAGGAAATATAGTAGGAGTCAAGGTGTTTACATTACACACCATAAAAAGCCCCTGGATGTGCTGATCCAAGCAGGTTGCTCCTCGATGATGTTGTCCCCCCAGAGGCTTTAACACACCGCTTTAGTGTAAATCTACACAATGGCTGTTTGTAGAACAATTTTCGAATATGATTGGACACTATTACTCACTAATTACACTATTGAGTCGATTCTTCCTGTTTTTCTCATCTGAATCAATAGCCAAGGCTCCATACCTGGATTTTTTCCAGTGTAGTCTTAAATATGAGCCTTTTTTATGAACGTATAAGTAGAAAAACATTTCCGTCAATGATAAACAGAGCTAATAATAGCTTGTTTCTGCACATTTACTCAGTCTCGATCTTTTCGAAAGAGGCCTTATCGGTACATTTCTTGAAGAGATATGGTTTAAAAAACAACAAAACATCATATCGCGATACTCTTTCGATAACACCCGAGAAAGCGTCATGTGCTAGTCAGACATTACCCTGACAAACACTGAACGGAAACTTCTACACGAAGAAATAAACATTACATTCTCATGGCATCGAGAATCAGGGATAAGAAAGTACCCACAATTCAAAAACGTACAAATAATCATGTTCGCAATATTATTTCGTCATATTATCCCTGATTTCCTAATTGAGCAGACGTCAGGGTGTATTGGGAATTCTTTCATAGCTGTATAATTATAATAATTTAACAATTAAATTATGTCTTTTGAAATAAGAAGATGGCGAGATGACGGTGCATCCACACACAGCAGCTTTACGCTTCCGGAAAATATGCCGTTTATTTATTTATTTGCTTATTACTACTAGTCAGAGCTGGGCAATGTGACAAAAATGATGGTATTGCGATACTTCTCTACAATACACAGTACGTGTTTAAATATCTGTATGTGTCTGCTAACTGACTGGCGCCGAAAACGTCTAGAAAAAACAACTTCCTTCAAACTTAAAGGATAAAAAAAAACTTTTACAGTTTTGAAGTCTGAGAACAAAATCAGTTTGTAATTGCTAAATTTTTTATATATGTATTTTTAAATATCACGGTGCCTCCGAAAAGTGTGTCGTGACATATTTTACCACGATATCAGTATAATATCCACGTACCGCCATTCCGCAAGGTGTATACGAACGTATCTTGCAGCCGTCAAAAATTTCATCAGACGACGACAATAACGATATTCAGTTCGACTTGTCTTCTAATCTAAACCTCGAAACCAACTAACATGCTGAATTGTGACATTGACGTTTCGAATCGTTTGCTACAAAAACGTCTTCTTTGTGCTTGTAGCTGAACGCATGCTGCTCGCTCAGCAAGTCGACTCTCCCGGGGACTCGTGCGAATCAAAGTGACTCGGGATGTTAACGGTCACGGAGCGAGAGAGAGCGCGGATGCTGTTATTACTCACCCGTTCTTTCCCCTGTTGACTTTGTGTGCGCTTTTTATTTCAATAGGTTTAAAAATAACTTTAAAAGCCCGATGTGTTCTCAAAGCGACATCCGGGAAGCACTGAGAATCGAAATCATTCTCTTCCATCGGTACAAATTACAGTCAATCATTATGAATTATTCATTAAAATGATTATATTGATATTTATTATCACATTATTATTGTACTTAGTAGCTATTATGTTATTAGCTAGTAGCTAGTATGTTATTCGAACCGGTCGCTTCAATAGGGTTTAATCCGAACAGAAAAACAGGCCGGGTTATAAATTACCGCACGTCAGCTTTGACCTAGGGGTGGGCAATGTGATATCACAATACTTGATGCACGATATATTGTATATGCATCACCGTTTTTAGGTTTGCTCAAAACCTGCCAAGAAAAACTGGTGCTGAATAAAACTGCACAAAACTGAGTTTGATCATACTTTTATTTAAAGGTTGCTATATTAAAATAACACAGTAACGGACAAACGGAGGACCAAAAATCTACAGCTTTTATAATTAGCAGCTTACTTTGTCTGTTCGTTTTGTCGTTATTTTTAATGAAAAACTATTTTTTTTAAAAAGATCAAGATACCTTCGATATCGCTACGATAAAGTGTTTTGTGGCATTAATAATTAATAATATTCTCATATCGCCCAGCCATAATTGGACCTCATGCGTTTTGTAAGTTGAAAGTTCAGGAATTTAAAGAAAGAAAAAAAAAGATAATTAAAATAAATAAATGACAAATAATCAAATAAAAAAGCTTCAAGTGTTTGAATAATGAGACTAATATTTAGGGATGCACCGAAAGAGAAAAAAATATATGCCTCCATGCCCCGCCCCTCAGTGCTCAGCGCTCGGATTTCACTTTCGATCTAGCCTGCGATAAGTGGACACATGGATATATTCTTTAAAAAATAAATAAAGCAGTCCAAAAGTGCTGAAAGTTTCAGAACTGCTGCTATAACTCCAAATATTCAGTCAAAGATTCCACGTTAATGTCATGTTTAATCCGAAGTCTTAGATTGCATCTAAAGATAAAAAATAAAATAAATAAAGAAGTAGAAAATTTTTGCCTAGTAATTCAGTACATAACTCGCCCACGCGCACGCTGGAAACCCGACCCACATGGGAAATGGATTCTTGAAGTGATTATCGGACCAAATCGCGGCTCTGTGATGTGCAATGCTTTTTTTCTTTCTTCGCATCAGGACATCAGGATGCAACTAAAGGTCAAAATCGCCTCAAATTGATGATTAATTCATCACCAAATGGTTTACTTCCCAGTTTCAGTGACACACATGTAGCTCATTATAAATATGACATGCTGAAATCTGTTACATTTAAATAATAACATGACTTAAAGCACAATTGAACCTTTTTGTGCATAACTTATAAAAACATATCCATATAAAAATTAACTTTTTTCACTCAATAATTGCCTGCAAATTACAAATACATTTTAACCTCGTTTTTTTCTCCCCATTCACTTTCAACAGGAAGCAAAGGACAAAAAAAAAGGGACAAATCATAACTATTAAAAAATACTTGCACATTTTAGGTCTCAAACACTCTGTACTATGCATTTTTAAAACTTTGCAGCCCAGAATGATTGAAAATACTTTTGTAACACATATGACACTTGCGCAGTTTAGGTTCGAAGTTAAAAAGATGCCTCGTTTGAACCAAACCCAAAAGAGAATGCGTTACAGTCTAAACAGGATATTACCCGATGAAACCTTTTTGTGTAGAAAGTTTAGACATAAACTATGACGTTATGCATGTGTGATACATAAAGGCAGGAAATTAACATGAAACCCCAAAGGTGTTTCTTTGGAACTGGTGAATTTGTATTTACCATAAAAAATTCTGATATCAATGACTCTGTGATGGTGTAGTATTGCTCAGAATTTTATCTCGCATATGTCCCATGTGACGTAAGGTAGAGATGGTTAGATTAGGATTAGAGGTCTATGTTATGTGAAAGTTAACCCCCCACCTTTCCAGTTACGTAGGAAAATAGTAGTTTTGTATTATTATTTGTATTATTATTATTATCAAAAAACTGGAGATAAATTAATTGTTGTCATATGGCAACACAGTGCATTAAAGGGATCATTCTGATATCCAGTAGAAATCTGATAGCATTGCAGGGGAAAAGATCATGATTTTTCCTCATCTGCTTCATCCATGGTTTTTACCCATCGTGAGATGTTTCTTGCGTGACACCTTGGTAACGAAAAGCCTTTTTATAGACCATCAATTTACTAACCCAGCTGATATTAATTCGTACAGATAGGAGGTACTTACGGATTTCAGCTGGTTCCTTGCCTTACCTTGCCTTGGAGGACTACTTTTCCTTAGCGTGTTCAATACGTTTTTCCTGTGTCATTCCATTTTATTACACATAACTTCATTTATGGACTTTCATGTTGTGAATCCTTTATATTTCCAGACTTCTTGAGTTAATACTGATGTCTGGTGAAAATTTCATGTGAATAGCCTCATGAAAAAAATGTCATAATTCACAGTACAAACCATTAATTCAGCAATTTCTCCATTCAGTCTTGCTAGCACGGCTAATCAATACTTGGATAATAAAGGATAAAGGATTTGGATCTTTTGGTTTTGTTCATTTCCCTCCATTTTCCATCTGTTCCCATATTTTTATTCTTATTATTTAGATGACTCCGAAGCATTAGATCTAGATATATGGTGTTTGGTCATAAAATAGGTGTTAGAAAAACTACATTTAAGAATGAGCATCAATCAGTGAAGAATTAGCTACAGATATTTCCCCTTAAATGAACCTATCTGAAAGCCTCTGTCTAGAAAGGTTGTTTGGAAAGTGGCTGGTGGTTGGTCAAGACAAAAAACAGAAACAACAACAACAAAAAAAACCACCAGGCGAGAACAGTCCAGACAGTCAGTCAGCCTATTTATACCAGGACGGAAAACAGACTCAACATCAAGCCCTTACACCAGCCGGTGTCGCAGCACTCCCACAGGAAGCCATTTTGGGTCTACCACATCCAGGCTGTCACCCCATTCTTACAGGAATCAGTGCAGACAAACAAGCGTGGGCAGTGCTGTGTTCTCGTGGACACACTCTCTTAGCAACCTTCTGCTTTTTCCACAGAATTTTTTTACTTATTATGGGGAGGGGAGCTTTAATTTTTTCGGTCTGTTTTTAACAGTAACGTTGTTTTGCCATCTAAACCAAAGCAAGAGGTTGTGTTCCTGACTTCCTGTGGGGGGTAAAAAGCACGGTCGGTCATCAGGAAGTGAAGTTTTCCGACTTTGAGTCACCGAAAGAAAGACTCAGTGGATCGCACCCGGATTCTGAACTGACTTTACGATGCTGTAAAGTTCAGCTGCGAGATATATATATGTTTGTACACATAGATAGTTCACTTAATAAATCATTCACCTTTAAAAATAATAATAATAATTTTAAAAATAATTTTTTGAATAACTTAAAAAAATACAGGGAAAAATGCATAGCTGAAAACATGATGTACACTGACGCTGCAAAGTATTAATAAAATAAAAATCAATCATCAAGCCTAACAAAAAATACAAGCAAGTCTCTATATGTAAACGTTTCCAATTCCAAAAACTCAAAGTATAATCCCAGTCTTTTCCTGGTATGTGAAAATGTATATGTAAAGTCTAAAGCTAAAAAGAAAAACCTTAAAAATGAACAAGATGTGTTTGAGACAAAATTTCAATCTTGTTCTAAATCGGTAATAAAGCGCATTATTCCGTAACTACAGTAAAAATAATAAAGGTGTAATAAAGTTACGAGAAGCTTAGACCTTGGACGAGAACTCTAGACCCTGTATGTTTAAGGAGTTAATTCATGAACGATTCACAGAAAGAGTTTTTAATTAGTTAGTTTTCATCATCACGACTTCAAGGGTCATGGTGATCAGCATTGCGCACTGACTCCATGACTCTAGAGCCTTCTCAGCTAGTGATGCGTCACTGAATTCCTCCGTGACCATATATACTGGCGCTTTAGAGACTGTGCAATCTGAGCCTCGCTAAACCTGCAAGTTCACAGGCTTTGAGGAGGCGTTGGTTGAGGCAGTGCTGTTCCCCAGAGACATCATCGTATATCTCAGAAGGCGAGTGAGCAAGAGGAGAGGAGAGCAGAGAGGCTCTCGGTAGCAGGGAAACCAAAGCCAATGTGGCAGGTGGCCAATTTCCAATTGATGTAGACCTTTTTTTTCTCCAAAGTGGCCCTTGTACTGCCAAAGAACGAAAAAAAAAAAAAACCCTGTTGGTTGTACCCGGCCAAGCAGAAAACCCTTATGTACAATTTCTGCTACATTTTTGCTCTTGTTAATTCCCAGATGTTGCATTTCAGCCTGGATAGCTCAGCACTTTTCTCTCGTCTCAGAACTCGGGTGAATCCTCTGCATTGATTTAGTTGTCCAACGTCAGGGCTGTAATTGCAGTGCGCCAGTGGGATGGGCTCTAAAGATAAGCACTTTCTCCACTTATCGATCCACACGGACTCACGCTGCATTGCATCTGCTCGAAAAAAAGAGGGGAAAAAATCCGAGCTACCGGCTGCCAGTTAGCCCGAGTCATCAACTATTTCTTAAGGATAAAATTTGGATGAGGTTCAAATGGACGCGATCAGCGATGACACTGAATCTGCCTTTGGCACATGATGTTATTGAAATCTGTGTCAGCAAAAAAAATTACAGCCAGTGGACGAAAAAGTAAAGACCTACGGAGTCGAGTGCAAAAGTAATCAAATAGAGGGAAATGTACCTCTCATGGGCGTATTCCTCAACAACGCAACAATCAAAAAGTGAACAGTCATTTTCTCTGGGGGGAGGGGGGCGGTTGGTCATACTTTTGCACTGTACTATATTGTATTAATATCCAATACGAAATGTGTATAATTAAACGTTTTTTATTACTGACATGTCTTACATAGTGACCATTAAAAGATCAGGTTAATATGAATAGCATTGCAGTATTTTTTTTATAAATAGAAAGCTGCCTCTGAAAAGAGGTTACAGCTTGTTTTCCTTTAATAATCATTTTATTTCAGTTAAAGGTTAGAATTCTCTCACATTCTCAGTGTGAGATTACGCTAATTAACCACAAAGATATTTTTTCAAAACCCATCTTTACCAAGGGTGCCAATAATTCCAGAGCTGACTTCTCTAGTTTAAGTATTGTGGTGTTATAAGTGCATCAGCTTTTTTCCCAGCACAGTATCCAGCAGAGAGAGAGAGAGAGAGAGAGAGAGAGAGAGAGTTATATCAAGTTACAGCACTGAATCAATATCTTGGTAAATGAAGGTGACGGAGAACCCTCTGACCCCACGTGCTTGAGAACCCATCGTGGTGAAATGCGATAAACGTTTGTTTTGTTCTCTTCGTCTCTCCCTGCAGCATTGGAAGGTGTTCTCCGAGGTGAACGAGGTCTTTATCCTGGTGCCTGCTCTTCTGGGCCTGAAGGGGAACTTGGAGATGACACTGGCCTCCAGACTGTCCACCGCAGTGAGTTTAATCGAAGAACCTACCAATCGGCGTGAACCGGTGTTTCAGGAAAATAATCCATGATGGGGTAGTGTCATGGAGCACCTAAGAGTTACTGCTACCACACCAGAGTGTTTTATTCCTCTTACACTTCAGAAATTTGCCAATAGTTACATTTATTTATAATTTTTTTTATCCGTTTATAGTTACATGTAATGTTATGTAGGCTTTTTGGACAGATTAGGTCCAGATCCTGCTATTCGAGCGCACCTTTAAAGACAAAGACACATTTTTCAGTAATCGCAACAACTGCGATTAAAGATTTCCTCTAACGTCGTCATCTGACTCAAACCTAAACAATATCTCTGAGTAGCTTTATATAGCTTTATATAGCTTTATCTTCGTAAGTAAGATATTCCAGGCGTCCAATATTATCTATCAGCTAACCAGCCAGCTGAAGTGTTTTAACTTCAGAAAAGGAGCTTAATTCACTGCTAAAATTTTATTTATTTATTTTTTAAATTATTATTATTTTTTTTAATTATTAATTTTTTATAACGATCGCAGGACAAGTCGAAGTCTGATATTCCTTCTCACTCGCAGCTTTACGATCTATCCTTCGGACACCCGGCTGACGTGTACCCGAAGGTGTGTTCGGGTCTCCAGGAAAAGTGAGCTTTGCAAGAGTGTGTTTACGCCGAACGCTCCCTTCATTGTGGTTTAAGATGAACGGTTTATTTTGTGTAAATGACGAGCGACATCAAAAATGTTCGTCCAGCTGATAATCAGTAGAAACAAAGAGGATGCAGAGGAAAGTATCAGGGTCGTCAGGTACCATTTGTTTTGAGGATCGGTGTATATTCTGTAGTCTTATCTCACAAGCCAATAGCTGCAATAAAAGAGTTTGACAGCCAGTGACTCAATCTGGAATCCTGCGTTCTCACCGGCAGTGATGCATCATCACAAAGCGATCGCCAGGTTCAGTAAGAACCGGTGGTCTACAAAGGTGCAAAATGTGTGGGGCGAGTGATGTATGAGAATGAATGGGGCAGAAAGTAACTCTCAAAATGGCCCAACATTCCCATGATTCTAGGCAAATTAGGTATAATGATCATGATAATGAGTCTTTATTGGTCACATATACATTACAGCACAGTGAAATTCTTTTCTTCGCATATCCCAGCATGTTAGGAAGCTGGGGTAAGAGTGCAGGGTCGGACATGACACAGCGCCCTTGGAGCAGAGAGGGCTAAGGGCCTTGCTCAAGGGCCCAACAATGGCTTGAACCCCCCGACCTTCCAATCTGTAACCTTAACCGCTAAGCCACCACTACCCCTGTGATCCAGTAAAGCAACAAATCTTTCGTTCCTGCCTGCTGTTAGTTCCCATTTACTGTTGGACAAAAATAAATAAATAAATAAATATGGTTTCAATTTATCCTGCCATATACAGCCTAAATTATGGAAGAATAAAGCTTGGAAGGAAGTAGCAGAGATCATTGGTCCCTCTCGTGAACGTCCAAAGCTAGTAGATGTAGCTTGATTTTCTAAACTACCAATAAGGCGAGTACGAAGCCGAGCACGTGACACGTAACTCACACAGTCAGATTTCGCACTGATTAGTGTGTGATTTAATCTTCCTTGAGGTCGACCTTCGTGCAGGTTTCATCTCCAACCTAAAATCTAACACACCTGTTTTAGTTGATCGAGAACGTCTTAAAGCAATGATTAGATGGTCAGGTGGGCACGATTATGGTTGGAGATAAAGTCTTCAGGAAGGTAAATCTCCAAGAACAGGGTTGGTGACCACCGGTATACAGCATAGCTACTAGCGTTTCTTATCAGAACTAAATGATCGAAACGACCAGTTTCCCGCCACAAGTTTGTAGCAGGACGTCTGTTTGTATCAGGACGTCACCCGATTCGTCATCGGACAGGTAGTTTTGAATACCTTCTGTAACTAGGTGTGTCATTTCAATTGCTGTTAGCACTAGAAATAGAAATACTAGAGTAGAGCGATTTGAGCGACACTGGATGAAAAAACTGAAACATGTACAGTACACGAATAAAGCCTCAATTATCCTGTTCAGCACACGAGCACACCCGTTACCCGAAAGCGGCTTTGTACTCCCCTCGATTCGCCCTAAACAGCTGGAGCCGAATCGCGTGGAGACGGACTGCTGGTGCGGACATTCCTGTGGGCGCTCGGTCACCACAAAGACTCCACGAGTAACTTTAACACGTCTTTAAAGACTCAGATTTAGGCTTTTTAAACACGCTCGCCGTATGACGACGGTGTGCAGAAGTGTGCAGCGTACACATTTTCTGTACACGCTGTTCACGAGGGAAAACATCCTAAAAACGGATTCATGACTATAAAATGTCTGTGACAGGATGGCAGAGAGTTTTAAAAGCAGCTTTAAAAACAGATATTTTTAAACGTGGTCAGGAGGCTGTGTGGAGAAACCGAAAGCAAGGAGTTCTTTCTTTTTTAGTTCTTTTATTTTTTTTGTTATGTCTTTTGTTGAATGTCATCGTACACTAGCTTTTAATTTAATAAATCCATTCATATTTAATAACTAAAATGATTTTTTTTTACATATTAATGAAAGATAATATAAAATTCTTGATTTATTGTGATCAATTATATCACTTTTTAAAGATTTTGTGGGTATCACTACTTACAATGACTCAAAAATGACTGATGTTTAAAAATTTGTGCTGGATTTTTAGTGTTAAATTATTTGTTTGTTTGCATTTTTTTGTGGCACTACTATTATGCTGACTGTTTGCTACCAAAGTTGTACTATGTATCATGATTATACATCATGTATCATAGCAATCTCTTCAACTATAATGATATTTTTGTCATATTTGTCGTATAATCTATCAGCCGTTGCTGATCTGAATCTGTATTAAGCTAAATGTCCTCGTGACTTGGCGTAAAAGTCTGCATCAGTTTCTTTCCTGTAACTCTTGTGTGTGAACAAAATAATTGTTTTTTTTAATTGTTAACTGAATTTTTTTTTTAAATAGATTAACGTTTTGGACTTTTTTTTTTTTTTTTAAACCTACAGGCCAATTACCAGCAGATTAACAGCACTGTTTGTTCCTAATAATCGTATTATATAAAAAATTAATTGCATGCTCTGCCTGAATTAAATGCACCCGAAGTTGTTTTGCCTAGAGATCCGATATCGGCCGAATAAACAGAACTTAATCAGAACTAACATGCTAGTATATCTTATCTTAATACTTCAAGATGTTTCCATGAAAACGTTTCCATGCGATATGTGACGCGATATTTAGGTTTGCTAATGAAATCACAATGGTGTTGCATTAATAAAAGAATTACCATAATGTCTCCCAAATTTCTCCCATTTAACCATGAAAATTTGTGAATTGAAGATAAATTTCAAATACTACACTGAAATTCTTAATAGTACTCGTCAGCACTAGTATTTACAATACATCGTCATTGTATCATACAGTCCGGTTTGAAGAACACAGTATATTGTCGTGTATTGATTCTATAATTCTGTCCTCATCGTGATAATATGCCCGTGACCCTGTACATATTTGAAGGGCGAACCCCTGGAGCTTTAGATCACAGATCTACGCTGCCGGATCTACAGCCGGAGTAAAGGAAACACGGTAGATCCGGTAATCATTACTGTTTCGGGGCAGCTGTCCGAATTCACACACAGCTTATCACGCTGCCCGTTATCAGGGCCGAGTCGGTGTGAGAGACAGCAGCGGTGCCGGACTCGCCGGGCTTCCGTCCCCTGCCTCCCCCCCCACCTCCCTTTGTGCCACGTAAGATCTCACACTGCGGAAGAGGCGCCGTAAACTCCTGGCACAAGTCCCGTTTCCTCCAATTACAAACTCACACACACATAACCGGATCCTCACACATCCACATATGGTACTTCCCCCTCCGATTGGCCTCTACCACCTTTGTCCTGCTGCCAGGGACATTTGTTACATAGCAGTGTAGCTAATATTCCCTGAGCAGCGGCGGTAAAAAAGAGTGCTGGCCGTTTCATTGACATCCCAGTGTGACCAATCAGGTGGAATGAGCAGAGCCTGATTTCCTAAATAAGTCGGAGGTGACTCTATATGCGCAGAGCGGTTTAGCTCAGATCAGGCAGCTCTGATGTGCTTGCACAACTGAGAATATAGAGCGATGAAGTGTAGGGCTGCACAGGAAGTGCACAAGTACTACTACTCCTTTGAAAGATAATGAAAGAGTGAGCGCACAGCGAGCCGAGCTCAACAGGAGCGAGAGGCCGCTCCTCTCTGGGGAAACGTATTCCTTTCTCGTCCTCACACTATTGTCCATCCTCGCCGGTTTGGCCAAAGCTGCGCTTCCACTATACTTCAGCAGGAGGCCACTGGTCAGTGTAAAGAAGCCGGCTTTAGGTTTACAATTCAGCATGCGCTTGCTTAACCCTTACACACTGTTTGGATCCCAATGCCCTGGTTTAATTTGGTGAGAATCATAGAACGATATTAAAAGCGATTATTGTAACCTATGCTCGGTTCTCTGAAAAGCTCGGGGTTTCGCACCATCCCTTAAAGCCGTACCGCAGGGTCCGAGCCACTTGACATTAGCATCGTTAGCGAGAGGGATGAGATAAGTGGGGGTCAGGCAGCAGGAGGAAGATGAGATGGATGCGCATGCGTCAGTGGCTCAAACCCCCTTTTGTCCCGAGAACTGACCGCCGTTTGTTCTTAACAGGCTTCAAGCCGATGCTGTTCAGAACACTGGATATTCTCATTGTCTTAACACGAAGGTAGATGTTCAGCTCATGGCTGCTTATTTTGCAGCGGAGTCCTCGAACACACGAATCACGTTTCATTGGTACTTGATGTTCACGTGCATGCAATTATTATTATGCATTAAACCTCATTCAAAGGGACTTTTTACGACACGCTCCACATAAACCGATTAAGAATCCTGTGTACTCATCGACATGGTGTAAGGAGACATTTATTTAAAATTTACAGAACATTTATATCAGTTATCCCAAACTGAGAAGTCCTCAGGACTTCAGCTGTAATAACGTAAATGATAGCGGGAACTTTTTTTTGCCTCACAGATGTTACACAACATTAAATGGAGCTAAAAAAAAGTATAATAAGTACGACATCATTTATTTAATAAAAATGGCAATCACTGGCAAATTGCTGTGGTACAAGAGGAATATAGAGTTATTATAGAAAATTAATCAACTTTACCGTGGTAACGGTAACTCTGGTTCATCATACCACTCCGTCACTGTTTATTTTGCTGCAACAGCACATTCTGAGGTGTTTAACTATACAGTATTTACACATGAGCCAGTTTACTAGCAGAAGTGTAACTTCAGACTAAGTGGCAAAATCCAGACAGCCAGTTATATAAATTACGTAAATAAAAAACAATCACAGGCTACTTAGGATTATAGTTGATCAAAAAGTCGACAGCTTGCTTTAACAGACAGAACCAACATTAGCACTAGCGCTGTGCTATGTATGCATATGTATGTATCTCATAAACCACTCAGGGTAAAAATTTACCATTAGTCACAGTTTCACAGATTCATTCTTATATATTTACCCAATACTGTTGATTATATACCTATCAGCCATAACATTAAAACCACTGAGAGGTGAAGTGAATATCATTGATTATCTTGCAGTCAGTTCTCGATGTTGACGTGTTGCAAGCAGGAAAAATGGGCAAGCATAAAGATCTGAGCAACTTTGTCACAAGGGAGAAATTTGTGATGGCTAGACGACTGGGTCAGGGCATTTCCAAAACGGCAGGTCTTATGGGGGTGTCCCCGGTATGCAGTGGTTAGTACCTACCAAAAGTGATCCAAGGAAGGAAAACCGGTGAACCATCGACAGGTTCATGTTTGCTGAAGGACCAAGGTGTTGACTTGGCCTCCAAATTATCCCAGATCTCAACCCAATCAAACATCTACGGGATTCGTGGAGGCCTCAGCTCACAACTTACAGGGCTTAAAGGATCTGCTGCTAACGTCTTGGTGCCAGCTACCACAGCACACCTTCAGAGGTCTTGTGGAGTCCATGCCTTGACATCTCAGAGCTGTTTTGGTGGCACAAGGAATGATGACCTACAAGATATTGGGCAGGTGGTTTTAATGTTGTGGCTGATCGGTGTACACAGTATTCTTCCTGCACCAAGTTTACCGTATTTATATTGTGTAACCCACTTAGTGCACTACATGTCTGACTGAAAGCTATTTGAGATTCAGCCACAGAAAAAAAAAAGGGCCGACTCATTTGAACAACGTCCAACAAACTTGACAATCAACATTCTTACTCAGATTAAAGTATTGGCTTTGTCAGAGTTACTGACTGCCAACATGACTAACTCTGTTTTTCACGCTCGAGAGATCGCCACGTACATTTTATATTCGGCCAGAGAGGATCTGAGATAAGTTTATATGTATTTGCCGTGGAATGATTTGACGGTTTCCGGTATATCATGGTAGCTGTGATAGCAGTGACAACATTACATTTCTGTCTATGATTAGAAAAAACACACACCATGTTACACTACGTTCACACAAATGAACGCCCCTGACACTTGTTGTTTGTCTCTTGTTGGGTGTGTAGCAACTGCTACTGTTGTTGATTGTGGGTGTGAACTACACACTTTTTTTTTTCTCATTTAATTTTTTTGTGAGAAATGGTGGTAGCCTGCATAAAGCCTGCAGCTAACTGAATCAGGAAAAATGGGCAGGCATAAGGATACACTTCCCAGAGACACCAATGGTCTCTACTACTTCCTGAAGAAAAGTCAGGCCACACACACACACACAGACACACACACACATGGCAATGGCAATGGCAGCTCCATGTCAGGCATGTGCACAAATAGACGAATGGTTTCCTGTCACTTTTGTCACTTGCTAGTGTAAAAATAGGCTTTTATTGATATGCCATTATATAGAGGAAATGCAGAAATACAACATGTGTAGCATAACACTAATAGTCCTATAAAACCTTTAGATATCTTCATTATGGTATACGTCAATACTGATATTGTTACGTTCCTAATTCCTAATTATTAACTGTTGAAAGTGACATTGTTGGAATATTGGATATTAGATGGTAGCAGTAAGCTTCCTAATCCTCTCGCCCTCTCAGAAGAAAGCTCTCTGTGCTCATGCTATAATGGGAGCTGCTGTAAATATGCTTCCTGTGTTCTGTCTCTCTAGGCTAATATTGGACAGATGGACACAGCCAAGGAGATGTGGAAAATGATCGTGGGAAACCTCGCACTAATTCAGGTACCAGACCCTTTAAACTTCCTGTTTACATATCGTCTCACTATACACACGTCTGCAGCTACAGAGCGGATTTGAGACTATCAGATGTTTGAACAGTGTTGTTATTGTTGTTGTTGTTGTTTTTCATGGAAATAATCCAAATTTGGACCGATGTTCTTTACTTTGTTACCAATGTTACTTCTGGGACAGTGGTCATATGAATGTGACCTGATAGAAGGCAGAGATTGACCTTTTGTGTTTGTGAACACAGTGGAATTTTAAGAGAGCAAAAAGCCTGATAAGATTAAGTGTGTAAGTGTGACCCTGTTGTTCATATCACAGGTTCAAGCCACTGTGGTCGGGTTCCTAGCCTCCATCGCGGCGGTCATTTTTGGCTGGATCCCAGAGGGCCAGTTCAAGATAGGTCATGCTGTTCTGCTCTGTGCAAGCAGCGTAGCTACAGCCTTTATTGCTTCCCTGCTGCTAGGTGAGAGGACTGACGTCATTCTGTTTAATCCTGTACAGAAAGTGCCCTTATTATTCCATAAGAAAGAAGACTGTATGAGGTGAGGAGGTTGAAATATGAACTGTGGCATTTAATATGGCGGCTCCATGATGTCCCATACTTT
This sequence comes from Ictalurus furcatus, assembly GCF_023375685.1. NCBI lineage: Eukaryota > Metazoa > Chordata > Actinopteri > Siluriformes > Ictaluridae > Ictalurus > Ictalurus furcatus. The sequence continues at coordinate 9,710,097 of NC_071275.1, read as the reverse complement.
AAGAAAATGAGCCAGTTGGTAGATGTGTAACAAAAAAAGCTCAAATGTTACGATGTTACGAAAGTCCTTATATAAAATGCACTAGATCAGCCATATAATGCATTAGATCAGCCATATAGTGTACTAGATCAGCCATATAATGCACTAGATCAGCCTTATAGTGCACTAGATCAGCCTTATAGTGCACTAGATCAGCCATATAATGCACTAGATCAGCCTTATAGTGCACTAGATCAGCCTTATAGTGCACTAGATCAGCCTTATAGTGCACTAGATCAGCCAGATAGTGCTCTCATTGTGTACAGATTAGAGCCTTTCCTGTGTTTGCTTGAACATCTCAACACCATCACAGCCAATATTTCCTGCAAAACAGGTCTTATCATGATTGGCGTGATCATTGGCTCCAGAAAGGTTGGCATTAACCCAGACAACGTGGCCACACCTATCGCTGCCAGCCTCGGAGACTTGATTACTCTGGCTCTACTGTCTGGCATCAGCACAGGACTCTACCAGGAGCTGGGTGAGTGAAGGATTCTGGGTAATCTAATGCTTTTGTAGTTTATAGGTGGCATCTAGTGGCAGCATGTGCTCATGGTGGGAAGGGGAATGAAGCACTTTGGGCATTTGTAATTGTTTAATGTTCCTTGATTTTTCTCAGAATTTACTGGTTTGAAAAGAGCTACCAGTTCTGAAAAAAGATCAAGATAAATGTAAACTCAGGTACTCCGGTTCCCTCCTTTCCAGTCCAAAGACACGATAAGCTGATTGGCATTTCCAAATTGTCCGTAGTGTGTGAGTGTGTGTGCGATTGTGGCCTGCGATGGGTTCGCACCCCGTCCACTGTGTCCCCCGCCTTGTGCCCCGAGTTCCCTGGGATACGCTTCAGGCTTCCTATGACTCTGTGTAGGATAAGTGGTATGGAAAATGGATGGCTGGATGGATGGATGGAAATGACTAAGTTGGAAGAAACAGAAAGAACATCTCAAAAGAATAAAAATAATAATAATAAAATAGAAATGTAGCTGCAGAAATGCTCAGTCTCAGTCTTGTAGTAGTGTCTGTGACTGCACTTTGGTTTTAAAGTGCAATTCTGAGGGACTGTTTGCATATAAAAAAAGGCATGAAAACCGCTACATTAAGAGTAATTGTATGTTTTTCCAAATGGCCAAAATTTTGATCCAAGGCCAAGCCATCCAGATGTAAACATCTCATAAAAGGTGAACCAACACTTACCCGATGTCTACATCGCAGAGTGTGGGAGCTAAATTACGCCTGAAAGAATTTCCCCCAGAGCGATGTTTGTGTTTAGTCTCTCCAGGTGTCTGATTTGGGGTTAGTGTTGTGTCATGTTTGTGTTCATATCGTTGCTCGTTAGATGCAACTTTTTCATGCTTCGTGTCAAAAGAAAAGCCGAGTTTGCCTGCATCGCTCTGTCATTCTTTTGTTTCTCACAGATTATAACGATTATGCCAACCCGCTAGTCTGCGTGTTTTTCATCGCCTTGACGCCTATCTGGATCCTGATCGCCCGGCGAATCCCCTCCACCCGAGAAGTGCTCTACTCAGGGTGGGAGCCTGTGATTATCGCCATGGCGATCAGCAGGTACAATAAAGAGATATTCTCACACCTGAGCGCTTTCATCTCAAACAATCGGAAGATCCCAAAAATCATTTCAATCGTTTTTTTTCAGTGTTGGAGGCCTCATCCTGGACAAAACTGTGTCCAATCCCAACTACGCTGGAATGGCGGTGTTTACGCCAGTCATCAATGGTGAGCATCAGATTAATTCTAGGCATTCTGACTAACTCTGACAATTTCTTCTGTCTTTGTATAAAGTGGATCACAAAGTAAACATTCTAACACTTTTATACGATTCATTTGGACAAAGCGTGCGAGAGAGAGAGAGAGAGAGAGAGAGAGGTTCTGTATTCAACAGCTTTTGCCTGTAAATTAGCCGAACTTAAAAATGTGGAAACACCATGCTATATAAACAGAATCAGCAATTCAAGAAATCATTTAAACATGTTTTTGAGTTTGTGGCTACTTTAATACTTGTTCTATTTAGCTCTCTAAATTGTAAATGTGTTTCTTTAAAATGACTGTTCATGTTTATTACAATAATAAACCCACATAAGGTTTTTTAATATTGTTCCTCTTTCAGAATAAACTAAGCTGGGTTATTTAGACCTGAACGCGAGTGCATTAGGGAGGGTTAATGTCGTTTGTGTTGCCCTGTTGTAGGCGTGGCGGGTAATCTGGTGGCGGTGCAGGCCAGTCGCATCTCCACATACCTGCACATGAATGGCCTCCCCATCGCCGAGCCGAATCCACCTCCACGGAAATGTCCCACAGTCTGCAACACGTTCTTTGGCTCAGGTAACAAAATGAGCACGGGATCGGTCACTCCAGCCTGTGTGAATGGATTTTAAATGCGGGCATGTCAGTGAATGTCAGTGACTAGAGCTATATGGAGTAGACGTGGTATACAGAAAAAAATTGTGGTGTATAAAATCTGTGATATTTTGAAAAATATATATCCAGACCTGGAAAACTATATATGTGTATATTTAAAGGATGATGGATATTATGTTTGTCACAGTTATGAGAAATAAATGACTTTTACATTTAGCAAAAAAAAATTAACAGTAGAAAGTCTGTAATTATTTTTAATAGAATGACAAGGTAGTATTTAAACATAAGTATTTAATCAGGGAAATTACACATTCGGTTAAAAGTCCAAAAGGTATACTCAGAATTTGGCAAGCATGCTTTTTCTTGTTATGCTTCCTGGAATGGCCTGGAATGATCTACAAAATGTTGTTAAACTAGACATATTGCCACCTCTGAGTACTTTTAAACGGCTTTTGCAAACGATGTTAAAAGAGTCTTTTTGTGTTTTTCATGATTTTTCTATGGGTATTGTTTTCTGTGATTATATCTGTGTGAAAGTCTATGTGCTGCCGTCTTGACCAGGTCTCCCTGGAAGAAGAGATTGGGATACCTCAATGGGATCTTCCTGGTTAAATAAAAGATAAATAAATAAACTAGAATATTTTAATTTTTATAAATAAACTTGTTAAGAGACATGTACTGTATATCTTATATTTGTTCTCCTTTTGCCATTAAAAAATATTTTCTAATATAATAATAACATAATATAATATAATATAATATAGTGTTACATTAGATTTATAACTATGTTCAAGTAACTAGGTTCATAAAAGGTCCTTTAACCCTTTCACACAGTTTTTTTTTTAATCCAAATACTTTATTTTCTCAAAATTGCTCACGGCTCCTGGTATATTTAAAAGATAATGATTTATTTAAAATGAAAGAAATGGTCTCAAGTTATTTTCCTAAAAACACCAACTGTGCATGAAAGGTTTTTTTTCTTTCTTTTTTTTTTTAAATGACCTCGATGACTGAAAATCACACATATGACGGACAGGGTTTCCTCCACTGTTTCTCCACAGGCGTGAATTCTCGTTCCGCCCGAGTGCTCTTCCTCCTGGTGGCTCCCGGTCACCTTGTTTTCCTGTACACCATCAGCTTAATGCGGGCCGGACACACCACCCTCACCTACGTCTTCATCGCTTTCTACCTGACCGCTGCCTTACTCCAGGTACACACTGGAGACTTTCATAAACATTAAACAAACTTTAAGAAAACTTCACTATACCATCTGCCGTAGAGTCCCTGTAAATTGTTACTATAGAAACAGTAACGTATGAGAACGAGCACATTAATTATAAACCTGTGATTTGTAGATGCACTACTGTCCGAGCTACTAAACAATCCATGATTCAACTGCAGTATGTGGTATTGATATGGTAGTAAACCACCCCCTACCACTGTGGTGTTTCCTGCAGGTGATGATCCTGCTGTATCTGGCTGACTGGATGGTGCAGTGGATGTGGAAGAGAGGAATGGATCCCGATAACTTTTCCATTCCCTACCTAACGGCCCTCGGCGACTTGCTAGGCACGGGCTTCCTGGCTCTGTGCTTCCATATCCTGTGGATGATCGGCGATAGGGACACAGACGTGGGAGACTGAACGGCTTTGCCGAACCCCCACGGAAACCTCACAAGCCTTTATTTATCAAAAAAATCCGATCTGTGAAATTATGGCTACAATCGCCACTATGATTATAATAATAACTCATAATACTATTGCTGTAGTAGTGGTATGTAATGATTATTACATTATGGCTTATCTTCTCGTGGGAGAACAAGAATCCTCATTATTTTTCAATGGGGATGTTCAGCCGCCTTTTTTTTTACGCTCAGAGGTGTTGGCAGCAACGTGGTGGGGTTTAAAAGGAAAGGTCGACTCAAACTCGACGTTTTCTTGAAAATTAGGACGCTCAGACACCAAGTGCTCTATGTGTAAGTGATATAAATGAAGCAATTAGTGGAAGTTTCCAGACCACAGCAAAGTGACCTTGAGTATGCGTTGATTACCTCTTTTAAGTTCCTCATTAATCACTGAAAAGTTGGAAAACTGGAACGTTTTTTTTTAATTCTCCGAGCGACAAGCAAGTGCTCTTAGCTCACAGACGATGGAACGAATCAGCTTTCGTGTTCCAAATGGTAAACGTTTGTGAATGGTTTTCATGCAAATGTGCGATGAAACAATTTAGTCGCTCATTATTTTGGTTGGCAAAACACGCAGCAAGAAGTCGGAATTACAGACCCAGCAGTTTAATCTAAAATCAGATTGAATTCAGATATACCACAGTGTACACTGCCCCCCCAACGTGGATTATGAAACAGGATCAAAATGATTCAAGACTGCTGGTAATAATATCTCCTCCTGCACTGTATGATTAGAGAAATAAATGTGGTTATGCACTTCACTTTCAGGCAGAGTCAGAGGAAAGTGAGCAGATCAAGTAACGCTGTGCTTCCCCCCTCCCCCGATTCTTTGCGAGCAACGTTTTTTTCCTATTAAACTGTCTTTTTAATAACCGTGCTACGAAGCTTAAAAGGGCTATTTTGTAATGCAGATCTGCTGCATGATGGGATGGGATTGGATGGGATTTCGGAAAAAGAAATGCTGGCTTTCTCAGAGATGAGCCGAAAGGGTTTCGAGCCCACATTTGACTTAAAGACGTTAATACGTTCATGACTACAACTCCAGGATGAAGATTATAACTGTATGTTTTTTGTTTGTTTTTTGTAATATTATTATGCGAATACCACCCTATGAAAACTTGAACTCGTTAATGGTTTGCCTTATAAGAGCAGATAATCTTCGGTACTAGGCTTTAGAACAGGGATCCCTTTAACGTCTTTTAATCACTTAGTTAATACACGTACACAGAGGTGCCAACATTTAATTTGATCGTTTCGTTTTTGAACCCGCGCTCCGGCAATATGGATACTTAAAAAAATTAATAAATCACCGAAGGGGAAAGGACACAGGATGTGAACGAGGCTCGTTTGCTGCTTCTGGTTGTAGTTTCTTTTACCCTTGTGCCAACTTTAACTTGGTGGACTTTAGTCTGTGAATTCGCAAAACTTTCTGTTGGCTTTGCGAACAGTATAAAACAAGTGGGCGGGGCTGCGGTCTCTGGTCGGTAAAAGCGCAGCATGCAATGTGCTGTTAATCGTTTATGACATGATACACTAGATCACCTGATACCGTAGCAGGGCCGATCCGCCTTCGACAGCCGTAGTCCGTAGTTTCTTTCTTTTTTTTTACCTGATCCGGTCTGATTAGAGAACTGACAAAAGTCAGTCATGAGTGAGTCATGACAGATGCCCGTGATTGGCTAGTGTGACAGAGGAGAGAGAGTAACGCCTCTTTTAGAAAACGTTTTTGGCACAATGTACAAATGAAGCCGACTAGCTGAAGTAAACGTTTGGCCTTGATGGTTTTTCGATCTTCACTCCTGTCTTGCTTTCATTAAGACTCTGTCTCGGAGTCCATCTCGTCTAGCCCTGGTCTTGGGACTCCTTGCATTCTTGACTATCCATGGAACTATTTAAAAAGTGGTTCCATGAGGCACCACTATGAAACAATAAACTATGAAATAAGCGAATCGTTAATGCTTAAGCATTTAAAGGTACCGGATCTCACCATCCTGTCATGTTAGCTGTTTATCTGAACCTTTAATCGAAAAATTTTATGTAACAGGACCTTTACACTTTTGTAGTTGAATGCCTGTTATCTAGCAGTGTTGGAACCTCTGTGTAGACACACACACACACACACACACACACACACACAGAGTCACTTGTAACCCCCTTGACTTCACTTGTTTTAAGTGGAGGGTCTGTCTTTGCTTTATGTTATGCTTCATGCTACAATGGGGCCAGCAGAATGGATTGTGCTGAGCACAGAACATTTCAAAACAAACAAACGAAAAAAAAAGCACTGTGCGTATAATCGACACGGATTCCCTTCACACTGTAAAAGTCGTCTCACGACATCCGAACGGTTCACTGTGCGAAGCGTACTGAAATCGAGGGAGCACAAATTTAATTAATAAGACTCCCACAGTCTCGCGTATCACACGCACATACGCAAAAAAACGTGTCGCGATGTCCAGACGCGTCCAGCTGTCCTGAAGTCGTCTCGCCGTGCAGCTCGCGCCACCGCCGTTCCCATTACAGCCCTCTGGTTGTGAATACTTCTTCAGGGTATGGGATTGCTCTGTTTATTTATTTCTAGAGATGCATACAAAGCAAAAATGTGTATATATAATATATTTATTCTATATAAGGTTTTATTTTTAATTTTATTCAATGTCTGTTTTTTTTTTTTTTTTGCATTTTTTGGGCCAGAGAGATGTAATTTACTGTATTTTTTTTTTTTTTTACTTAACATATCAGATGTCGGTGCCTAATATTTTATGAAACCTCACACTCAAGCTGGTTCAGTAGCAGACTGAACGTCGTAGGCCTTAACTGCAGCATGGCTCAACACCAACTAGCTGTTTTGTTGTTGTTGTTGTTTTGTCCTTTTTGTTTGTCCTTTATTTTTATTTTATTTTTTTTTTGTATACCGCAATGATTTTAATGCAGAAATAGTAAAATTACAAAACTGTTTTGATTTTTTTGATCAAGCTGTTTTTCTGTCAGCAGAAGATCAGCGTATGATCGCAGGTAGAAGAGCAGAAACGACAAATAATCACAAAAACCGAGCCAAGCTGAAATCTTTACGTGAGCTCAGATATCCATTCATTCTATGTTAAGGCTTCTTGTAAGAGGAGCCAAACTGTATAACAGCTACTTTGCAGTGCAGGACAGAGAGAGAGCAGACGTGTGTGTTTTGTCTCTGATGTGGACTGAGATGTACACACGTGTTATCCAGTCTTTCTTCCTGCTTTCTTCTGCACCTGCACTCTGCTGCTCCAGAGGGGACACAACAGCGGTACATGTAAAATTGCTGGAAATAAAGGAATATATTATTCCGTCTATGTGGCCGTCTTTCCTTTCCAATGACTTAGAACCTCACTGAAAGCTTGTTTAAGTTTGAAGTTGATGCAAAATTGTTAACCTAAAAGTTTGCACCCCCCTCTTTTTTTAAATTTTATTTTATCCAATGGTGTTTTTCGATCAAAAACCCATTACAACATGGACTAAGCAGGTTTTTTTAGTCGTAAGCTTAAAAGTTTGCATCACCAGCAACATGATCTAGCACAGCGGTTCTCAAACTTTGTAGTTCATTGTAAAATAAATTCCAGATTTATTTCATTTAAAAAATGATTTGTTAATTGTTCACTTGTACAACAGTATTTCATGTCTTTTAGATCCATTTATAGGCTGGCTTGTTTTTGATTTATTAAAGTTTAAATTAAACCCTTTGAATTCAAGGGGCAAGTCAAATAGACAAATAATTATAAGAAAACAATAATAAAATATCAACTTTTGATAAGGTAATTTATTTGAACGAGCCTCATTTAGGTGTCTAACGACTTAAAATTTTCAACGCATATTCATTTAATTAAGTTTTATTTAAGGCAAAAAAATTTTAAATGTCAATGTGTGTGTGCACGATGCACTGCCGATGCACACGTAGCTCAAACAGGCTCGGAATCTTACTCTGTTTGTTAGGAGTCGGTGGGAATAAAGAAAATGTCTCTTATATGACCCAACACACACACACACACACACACACACACAAAATAAAGTTGACCTTTCAAAGATACGGAGAATGAGATAATAGGATTTGAGTGTTTATTCGGAAATAGAAGAAAAAAGGTGGATACAAGTAAAAAGGGGAAAATAAGAGTCAAAAACAAGTTACTTTTAAACTAACTCCTCTTATGGGTTAGGATTGATTTTTACACTCTTAAATGTCTGCTTATTAATATTGTTTGTAGCCTAAAATCTACAACCATACCAACTCAAAAGCCAGACAATTTATTACTTAAGGTAAACTATTTAAATAAACAATATTTATCTATAATATTCCACTGCATCATAATAAATTTATATTAAAACAGTTCTAGTAATAAAAATATAATTTAAAATGTTGAAAACTATTTTTTAGGGTGTAGTTGGTCAATTGTTGCCAACAATGTGCAATGGTGGAAAGTATCATATAGTCAAAAGTAACACAAAATGTATGAGATTACAATTCCTGCATTTTCCAGACTATAAATTGCAGAGATTTTTTTTGCCACCTGGTAAACATATAAAAGTTCTATCTTCTAGAAAGGAATTACAGTTGTAATAAGAATGTGGATGAATTTACTCACTCAAAATGCATACAAAAATGAGATCCAAATATTTTGGGGGAAGTATCGTTTTAATTCTTTCTCTCGAATTATTATTAATAATAATAAATAAGCTGCGATTGCAAAAATGTCTGAAATTACAATCGTTTGTATTACTTTGAATGTGAAAAAATGTAAATACACTATTAGAGAAGCCTAGTGTCTTTTTTGCTCTGTACGCCTGTTTCAATTCATTGAATGTGCATACCACAGTACAATGATCGCATGTTGTTGCCATACGGCAACAATTACATTTTACCATTGAACAGAATATTCCAAATATATAAACTTGTTTTAATGACAAAAAAAAATGTTAACTTCTCTCAGAGTTTAAATTTTTTCATTCAAGTAGTTTTGCCTAAACATTGAAAAATATATTACAATTGTGAGAGACTGCCAGTGATGACATTCACCATGCCATGTGAATGCAGAAGAGGAAGCGCAAACAGCATTTCCTGGTCATATGACATGACTTTTTTTATTATGTCAAACTTAAAGCCCCCTTTTAGCAGTTACATAAGAAAATAGTATTTTTGTATTATCGCCTATCAAAAAATTGGAGATACAATTTGCAACACCATGCAGTAAAGGGTTAAGGACACTCAGACACTTGTGCTACTGTTTTGCAGGCACTTTATCATGAATATCATATTGTCATAATTATCACAAGGCTCTACAGAGCAAGAAAAGAATCCTGAGAACTTAATGAACAGACTTGAAAAACAGCTTCGAGAACGGTTAAAGCCGAGATGTGTAATAAATAGATACGTGGAGGAATGTGGAGACGTTCGGACCCGAGTGTCCCATAGGGTCATGAACAAAACGCTCTTATGAGAGAGAAAGAGGCAGGCTCTGGGAAAATGACTGACCGTCATTGTTCTCACACAGATGTGTCGAAACGTCCCTCACCAGTGTGCTAAACAAGGGTGGAACATACATACAAACAAACAAACAAACAAACAAAAATGACAACCTTGGGAAGAAAAGTGTAATAAATGTAACTGTATAAGCATCCACCTCTAGAAACTGTTGCTTTTGACACAATAAACAATCTTCAAACCTAATAATATAAAATGTTATGTCTGGAGATTTCCAACTGTGCTTAACATCATAGCAAAGAGGCTGGACTCTTTGGCTGGATTTGAAGCATTTTAAAGGTACTTTTCATTCTATGACTTGAGGATTAACTATAGGAGAACACGTGAAGTCCATACATCTCTCATTATATTGCAACACGTTCCTCCTTAGAAACATAATGGGAACAGTTACGTTACAGTTTTACACAAATTCTGGCTTCTCCAGACGAAGGGACATAATATCAAAAGAGTCCTAAAGCTTTAGCAGGGATTTGTAATGGTTCCTAATGGAGTGGAATTGTAATTTAACAGAATGAGTGCAATTCCTAATGGTTCCTGATGGCTGATTTGATTTTATTCTGTTGGAATTATGCACTGATAACAAACTGGCTTGTAGTGCTATTTAACTCTTTATACCAGAGGCCAAAAAGGAATTTCCACCTGTTTTGGGGGTATGCCCATGTTCAGCATGTTCAGCATGGAATTTATTTGTCATGTCACACTCCATAGTAGTGGTTAATGACTCAGGGCTTTAAGAATTTGCCATGTTTATTGTTTTTATAATTAAAATTTTACTGTTGCAGTTGTATACGATATTTTAATCTCAAATAAGCTTTAGTCATGCTGTCTGTTTTATCTCTGTACCAGTGTTATTCTGGTGATGTGTGAATTGTTTGTCCAGCAGGGGGCTCACACCCCTCTCCTTTGCCATCACCATCCATGTGTTCACCAGCAGCTTAACACAGTCATGATACTCTAGACACAGAAACCCAACAGTGTCCTGAATAATCTTATAACAGACTTACTGAGATAAAATAATTCATTTGTTTATACTGATAGAAAATGTCCAATAAGTCGATTTCTATTCTGCCAGTGCAACAGAACGCTGGTGTACTGCGGGAAAGGGTTAATAGTAACCATGAATTTGTACAAATCTGATAAAAACCAGTCAATTATGTCAATTTGTATTATATAATTGAAACTTTAGCAATTGTGACAAGTTCTAGATATCTCTGGTGGTTTTCTAATGGAAGCCAAACGCATCCTATAGTAACCCAGTGGTCTCCAATGGTGAGTGCCTTAATGAGCTAAAAGCATTCATTCTTCAGTAAGCACTTTATCCTGGGGTTTATTCCAGGAACACACCAGGCACGAGGTGACAATACACCCTAGATGGGATGTCTTATCTATTTATGTCTCACCCACACATTCACACCTAGCGGCATTTCAAAGTTCACCAGTCCACCTACTGGTATGTTTCTGAATGGTCGGATGAAAGCAGAGAATCCTTGGGAAACCGACATGGACACAGGGAGATCCTGAGATTTCCTGCGTTTGAATCTGGGACCCTGGAGCTAAATAATAATAATAATAATAAAAAAACAAGCTTTTGGAAACCATGAAAATAATTAGATCCTGATGGATAGATGTTTACAGCAATTCCACTGTAGGGTATTCCGATATTTCTTTTTCTTTTTCCAGCACGGATCACTTGTAAGTAAGGAGATACTGTAATACACGAATATGGCTCTGTAACTGAATCCTGGAAAAACAATTATATCTTGATGGGAAAATGTGTTAATGGCAACCACTAGGTTTTTATTTGGAAGTGAGACAATGTTTTCGACACACAAAGGAAGCTTTTTTCTTATGAAGTTCTTTTAATCTTATATATAATGCAGTGAAACAAATTAGATAGAGATCTAACTATCACATGTTAAGTATTTAAGGATCTTCCTCAAACACCTGGATGAAGTACACAAGTCTCAGTCTCAGCAGGAGATGAGGAGGGGGTTTGTGCTGTTTCGGTGATGTGGGTTTACACCTCGCCATGTCGTGACATCTCCCTCCACACACACCAGCTCGCTGGAGACCAGCTGCTGACAAAGAGCGTCCACGACCTGGAAGACGGGAATCAATTCTGTATCAAAGAAACAAATCACACCCTCAGTGTGTCAAATAGTCATGCTTCTCAAGGTTTTAAAATTTGTAAATTTGCTTTATCTTTTGGATTATTGCCACATTTTAGTTTTAATTTTTTTTTCGGGATTGTTTTGCTGATAAATTGTAAAATAGATCTATAGATTCTACCTTGGCCTTTCGTGTTGCACAGATCTAGTGTGTTCAGCAGGATTTTACCCAGGGTTCTCCGCGAGATTCTCTGCCGGGATGAAGAGAAAAAGATTATGTCTTGAGAGGTTTTCTTATTATTGAGAAAAATTGATCCCACAATTTGATTTGAATGGAACACTGAAGTGTCTAGAATACCAAACTGTACAGAATATTGAAGTGTCTGGAATACTGAAGTGTACTGAATACTGACTGGTTTGGAATACTGAAGTGCACTGAATACTGAAGCATACATAATGTTGAATCGTACAGAATACTAAAGTGTACAGAAGACTGAATTGTATGGAATACTGAGGTGAACAGAATACTAAACTGTACAGAATGCTCCACTCCTACATTAAGGCAGGAAATGGGCTTACATTTGGGCCACATTTTTGCACATGAACATGCTGGATATATTTTTAAATATAATTGGGTATACATTATAGTATGTGTTTTCAAATGTAAATCAAATGTTTTCTCTCTTTTTTTTCCTTCTGTTATAAAAAGTTCATCACCACCAAAAAGTAGGATGCAGTGCAGTGAAACTTTTGACCACTAGATGGCGGTGTAGCACTATTATTAGTACAACCGGTCTTTTTTCAGGTACAAAAAACGTTATTAAAATTAATTATTCGTAAAGAAATCCAAAACGGAACACACAAACACATTCACTACATCAGACGTTAGAATGTTTGACACATGGTTGATTTTTATATTTTATTTTAATTTAATTTAATTTTACCAAGATACACCAAAAAAATACATGGACTAATTCATAAAAGTAGGTTTCGCTCCTATGGTGCTTGGACCCCTAATAATAGCCTAAACGCTACTTTGCGGATTAGGAAGAGGATAGTTACAAAATTTTACACAGTTTTTCTCAGCTGTGTACGTACTTTATCCGTTTTCTTTTCATCCAGAAGCATGTGGTGCCTTCGTCCCCTTGTCTTTGACTCTGGACCGGTGCAGCCGGTCTGATTGCTATAATGACCTGTAGAGTTCTTTGACAGGAGCAGATGACACAACGCCATCTTCTGACATCTAGCAAAACACACACACATACATTTAGGAGAAAAACTTTACTCCCTGCATTCCAGTAGTGTGGTCAGCGCTGCGTCATCATTCCCTTGTTACACGGTACTGCTTGCTACACATTTAACCTTGGCAGTGAGAATAAAATGAAGTTAAAGTATTTTTCTTGGCAAACTGCAGTGTTAGTTTTACTGAAATCGTGTGCATAGCTTTATCAGTGTGCTAAGAAGCTAGCTACATAAGTTTGGCTACACAAAATCAAGTAACAAATGTTATCTTTTTGGAAAGAATTGTAATTCCATCAGGGCAAGTTCAGCTCCTGAGGTCTACAGAATATCTGAATACAAAATCTGACAGCTTGCTAACTACTCGAATAAATTACATTAGCATAGATGTACAGCAGGATGAGTAAAACCCAGCTGAAATATAACGTTTCAAAAATCGAACGTTATATTTCTAAAATATTCAAGTGTGTACAGAGATTTACAAACAGCTTCTGTGTTTAAAAGAAAAAAGAGTGCTTTTTGAATAAATTCTAATCCTGAATTCTACACTCTATTGAGCCCCATCTAATTTAAACTTCATTTGAGTATCAAACCACTCTTAAAAGCGGCTGTAAGCAAAAAAATCCCTGCCATCAAAAGAAATAATACCAACCCTTAAACTGGCTGTAAGCAATGTTAGCCGTTCTTGCTAAGTAGTCTACCCACTCTGTTTCCCTGCTTTCAAAAGCAATGTTAAGAAAAAAAGAGTAGAAGCACCTCATCACACATTCATTATGAAAAAATCAATGTAACAAACCATTCTGTTCTCATAGTTAGCTTATATAACTAGCTTATGTAGCTATACAGATGTTACTAGTACATTAATTTATAGATAATGGCAATTTTCTGTTGCACTCTATAAAAAAGCTAACGTTTATCTTGTTACATTTTTGTTGGCAGCAATTGACCCAGCACTTTAAGTTGAATATCAGCTGATGTTTTCTTACGCTATTATATTACCCTAGCAATTTATTTCCTGTTCTGGTATAGCCTATTCTCATATGGGCTGTCTCGTTTGCAGACAGTTTTTAGAAGTTGATTACAAAACCCAGGACTGCAACATAGACTTTTTTTTAATTGTCTCGCTCAGTGAGGGCTATCTAACGTTTTGCTGACGTGGTCTTTAAAAATAATGCTTACTGCAGCTTTAAGGAGCCAATCCTAACAACAAAATAATGAAATGGAGGAATAGTGTGTATGTGTGTGTGTTGTGCTAATCCCCTCACCCCTTTGCGCAGTTGTGAAGTTTGTTAATAAGTCGCTTCACCTCCAGGAGACAGCACTGGCCTTCCTCCTTCACGTTCACATCCTCCTCCTCATCCGAGGCTGCTCGGCCCTCCACCGCCCTCTGCAGGTCTTCCTCTGCCATAACGAGATGAATTAGTCAAGAGTTCATTCATTTACACTGCAGTCAACACATAAGTAAATCATGAAAATCAATTATAATATAATTATAAGTACAAAAGTTATAAAATTTGAAAAGCTGATAAAAGTATATTGATAAACAGAAATCATTTTAATCAAAGGCACAGTAGCACAGGTGTGTTTTCTTCCTCAATGTTTGATTACTCATTTGCTAGTAAAGTACCACAAACAAAAATATTAAAACATTTTTTAAAAAATTGGGCATGGGAGTGGGGAGGGTGTGTGTGTGGGGGGGGGGGGATGGGGGGTTAAACTTTCATAATGTGAAAAAAAAATATGCGAATTTAAATTGATCTTTCTCACCTCCTCTGATGAGCGTCTCATCTCGGCCCGTGGGAATCGCGCGCGCTGTGGGTTCCACTGACTCGACTGGAGGTTCGGTTCTTCTCTCACATTCAGCTCTGCAGGTGCACCGAGATCTGCGAGTGAATCACATGCATGTAAAATAAGAACTCAAGGAAATTTTGCGACTAAAAGTCTCCTTTTTCAGGTCGACCAATAAATTTTTACGCGTTAATTTCCATTTATAATTCTCAGGTCAGATGTGTAATTGATTTAAAGTGCACCTATTATGGTTTTTCAAATATTACCTTTCATGTAGTGTGTTATAGAGCTGTTTGTGAATGTAAAAACGTCTGCAAAGTTTAAAAAATCAAAGCGCACGACAAACTGAGTTATCGACTCCCAAAAGAAGGAACCGATTCTGAACAGCTGAAATGAGACTTACTCCCTGTACTAATCTACGTAGGTTCATAACAAAAAGCCCCGCCTCTGCTCTTCATCTGCTGCTCGCTAACAGATGGAGCTGAAACTCGTTATGGTAGTTGACCTTTCCATTTTGAAACACACTGACAACGGTAGAACAATCACAACAGACTGCGACGTCTGACCAATCAGAGCAGAGTATGCTCTCTGAAAGGAGGAGTTTAGAACGAATCCTTTAGACCGGATCATTGAACGAGTCGTTTGTGACACTGGGGGAAAAGTTAACGCTGCAGTTTAAATTACGAGCACGTTACAGTGTATGAGACCTTTAAAACAAAATTAGGCACGTTTCAAAACCATAATAGGTGCACTTTAAGAATGATTTTAAGATTCTTTCGCCCAGCACGTACTGTATGGTTTCATTGGTTTTGTGTACTTCCACTTTAAAGAAAAACTTCACCCTGAAACACTTTAAACATGTTTATATTGAAATGTTTATGATGTGTTTAGTAATTCTGCTGCTAATTTGTTGCTTTATCTTTGTAATGTCTATGAGAGGCTAGCGGTTCTGTGTTGCATCGATGTCACAAGACGACGACATTCTTGCTAGAGCAGTTCCAGTGGAGAGAGAGAAAAAAAGTCAACAATCCCAAACATAAGTGATAGTGATCAGGTTTCGCTTTTCAACATCACATTCACAAGAAATCCGGAATAAATCCAGTGTAAAAGCAGAAGTAAACATTATACCCAAAGGCCCAGAATGCAGTGCAGCTACTCTATGTGACGCAGTTGCAGGCAGAGACTGCGATCTACGAGATGACAAGCATGATAGATATGATAGATTAGCATGAAAGTTCTGGAAGTTGATCTATTTGAGCAGCGTGTGCTGTTGACCAGGTGAAAGAGCTGGACACGCTATAGGACTAAAGTGCCACTGCATCGCTCTCTTTAAGTAGAGATGAAGTGAGGGTTGTACCTCACTGCACCACAATCAGCAGGTGGAATGGCAATAATACAAATAGAGCGAGATGTTTGAACTGAAAACTTGTCATTTTATTAGAAAATAAAATATTGGCTTCTATTGAAGCGCATGTTAATTATTATGTCAAGATTAACATGCACTTTATTCAGGGTGGATTTTTTGCTTTAAGCACTACGCTTCCGAGTTGCATATATTAAGCAATATAGTTAATACGAGGTGTGTGTGTGTGTGTGTGTGTGTGTAAGTGTAGGTACAGCGTTGTGTGTTGCCAGTGTAGACAGTAAGCTAACCTGCAGGCTGAAACGTGTCTGTTTACGTTTCAGGAATGAGCATTACACCATCTCTAAGCTACTCTGAAGATTAATTAAAACCACAGCCCCAGGCGTATGGGCGGACCAGTTATCATGATAAACGTGATGTTGAAAAAGACATCAAATATGTATATGATTGCTTCATAAAAACTGGAATTTCTTTAAGTATCACCTCGAGTTTCATCACACACCTTTCAACCTTAATCTGATGGTTACAAGGTATTTCATAATTGTATATAAATGGAATTCTGGATTCTGACTGGTCAGAAGCCATGCAGCTGCAAGTCACAGGTTTACAGTATATCCATGCGATCGTTTCTAATACGTTTCTATAATAACAGCTCATTCACCGGGACTTGTATGGAAGAACAAGTCTAAGAACATTTATGTTTAAGAACATTTATGGAAAGAGTCTCCAGTGTCAGTGGGAACATCTTCGGTTGCGTTATTAGTTGTCCATCAGACTCGTTTATGTTCCGTGAGTTATAGGGCTTTCTCCTTTTATACTCCTAAATGATGGAATTCACTTAGACTGATATCAATCAGACACGCACAAACATTAGGTATTTTTACATCTTATCTTAAAACATACTTTTTTTAAGGTTAGCTTTAACTTGATTTTTTAAATGTTTTATTTATTGTGAATGTTGGTGTCTATGCTTATTTTTTATGATTTGTATCTATACATGACTGTGGGTTTTTTTTTACGTAAAGCGCCTTGAGAAGCTACTTTTAAAGGTGCTTTATAAAATAAAGTTTGTTATTAGTATTATTATTATTATTCTTTTAGTATTATTACTATTAGTATTATTACTATTATTCTATTATTCTTGTGTTGCTGTTATTTTTTATTTTGTTGCCTTACTGAGAGAGAGAGAAAAAAAGACGTGATAACAAGAACTACTTTTTTTAAAATAGACGTTCCACAATGTTAAATGCAATAACTATACTGTAAATGCATGAAATTATGACGTGTTGTTGCTGTTGTATACGAATAATAAAACACTTCAGGATGTGTTGTTAATGGAAAATAATAACTTTAAGGTGGTAACAGACACTCTGCTTCATCACACCACTCTGTCATTGATTATTTTCCTATAATATCACACCTCCACCTGTTTTATTCCGTACTTAATCCAGGAGCCCATTTTACTAGTGCAGTTTCCGAACCCCTTCTTTATACAGAGCCTCGGTGTCACACTGTAGTCCGGGATATTTTATCTTCTGTATACGTGTAAGATGACAAGATATATTATCCTCAATTGAAGTCACTGCCATCGTCCCCTCCGGCTGTTCTGGTGCTTCAAACACAATGAGAGTGAGCTCTAGACTGAAGAGGGAGGAGAATAAACCACACAGCTTTTAAGTTTGATAGGATCTGTGTGCAGTTGATTCACTGCCAGACTCGAGAGTAAAACTGGCGCTAGCACAGGATACACTAAAATGCTGTAATGACACGCTGCAGTGAGTGTCTACTTTAGTCATACTTAAAGGATAATGACTAATAGGCTATAACAGGAAACTAACCTGAACCGTATTGTGATTGCAACAAAGCTCACACCGTTTCTAAGGAAAAGTGAGCATCCCTAAATGTTTCGCATCCCTACCAACATGCTCATCGATTTCAATTCCGCTCCCAGACCACGCCCATCATATGACTCATCTCTGACCCTCCTTATCCTCGGGGCTCAAATTAATATCCTAGACATGAAATCTTCTAAACATGCGCAAGATGTGAGAGCGCTCCTGTGCCCATTAGTGAAAACCGAGATTCTTTCTAAAAAAAATGTCTGTGATTATGGGAGTAACAGGAGGAACTTTGATGGTGTATTTTCAAAAGTGAAGCATTGTCAGAAAGTCCTGGGTTTGTTTTTTTCACAATGGAAGTAAGTGTGTGTGTGTGTGTGTGTGTGTGTGTGTGTGTGTGTGTGTGTGAATACAAGACAAGACATTCAGTATAACGATAAAAAAAAGGCTTCATAATACCAAGTGTGTCATAGTAAACATCCAGAAAATTCTGAAAAAGAAAAAAAAAAAACAATACATAATCAATCGCTGCTCAATAATTCACTGAACTCACTGACTGGAACAATCTGAGGTGGGCGTGGCCTACTATTCTGATGAACATGTTTTATTGACAGCCATCCATCCAAAACGAATAGCCTGCTACACTAGTCAGGTAGAACTAAACCCAATGACACGATCGGAGAGAATTTGGGTTGTTTGTTACGACGTGTACTGACCTATTGATGATTTTGGGAATCAGACAAAAGTTCTGGCACCTCTCCATAAAACTATGCTACGTGTCGCATGTTTAAGTTATAACAAATCACATCGATCCGAATCAATCTGTGAAATTGTAGGATTCTATAATACATTCAGTGTATGATTCAGACAACTAAGGAAAGATAGACTGACCTGCTGTTTTAACTCGAGAACCTAATCACAAGATTATACAACAGTTGTTCAGTAAAGCAGCATTACAGGCTTACTTTGATTAAATTGGTGTTTTTTTAATCCTGTGTTAAAGCCAGTCAGTGCCTAAGTGATTCAATTCATAAAACAAAACCACATGAACAAAACCAAACATGTTTCATCACACCTCCAAACATCACTGTCCCTGAGACCTTCCAGGACCTTCTAGAAGGAGTCTCCAGTGCCAGTGCTCTGTAACACTCTGTAACTTTAAGTTTTCTGACATATTCCGGACAGATGAATTTACACGCTGTGTTTTCTCACTAATATAACAAATGGCTTTTTATCCTTTTTTTTTTACTCTTATTTACTACAAGAGAGAGAGAGAGAAACAAAACGAGTCTGTTGAGGAATTAAATTTATAGCTACTATAATGTATATCATAACAGGAACTAACTTGTTTTGTGTATGATCCATAGCATTAAATTGATATATTTTTTTTAAAGAAGTAATGTTCTTTAATAAATACAAATTGTAATTTGGAGAATTGCTGTGGTGTAAGTGAATAAAAGTTCAGGATATGGTAATATTTGTAACTTCAGGGTGGTACAGTAACTCTGCTTCATCACACCACTCTGTTGTTGATTCTTTTTCTATGGCAGCATGAGACAGAGTTTTATTCTTTACGTAATGTATTAAGAGACCTCCCTCCCTGAGTATGAACTTGGAGGTAACTGCAACTAGGACATCAGTACCTCAAAATGTGCTTCTTATTTGCGAGGTTCCTAGATTTACCCAGTATTCCAAGCTACTAAAATTCAGGACATTCAGGAGATTCAGGAGTTCATGTTGAAATTGGAAAATCGGCAGTTATTTTACTTTATACCACAATAATCTTCCACTGACATATTGTTGGTTCGTTGGATTTGTTCTAATCGTTACCAGAAAAGCACAGTCTCAGATTATAGCTACCTGAATGTCTCCAGTTCCACCTCGAGGTTTTGGACTTTCTCCTGCAGTGGCCCGACCTGCTCCGCCCGGTCCTGGATGTCTTTGACCCTCGCCAGACCTGCAGCGAGAGCCGCTCTTGCGTCCTCTGCCCTCCTCTTGATCTCTCCGCTCTCTCTTCTCAGCCTCGCCACTGTTTCCTCCAGCCTGCTGACCTCACTGTATGCCGACATAACTTCCTCCTCCAGCCTCTGGTTGAACCTCATCGCCTCCTCCAGCTGGCCGTCACGTGAAGCCCGGATCAACTCTAGCTCTCGGAGCAGGTCCTTTGTGCGCCTGGTTTGTTTAGTTTGCGTCAGTCTGGGCTCACTGCCAGCAAAGCAGGTTTGGCTTTCAGTGATTTGTGGAGAGTTTTTGCCAGGTGCGTACAGACGCTCCCTCCTCAGGGCCACCTCGAGGGACATGCAGCGAGCGTCGCTGCTCTGGAGAGCCGAACGCAGGTCTTCCACAAGCTCTCTCAGACTGGTGTTCTCCAGCTCAACCTGTTCCTGCCATGATCTCTGCTGACCTTGCTGTCCTGCAGTTAATGGAATGGATCAAAAAATAATTTTTTTATTTACTGTACCTTTTCATTCATAGTGTCCACACTTATTGACTGTTTTAGGAAAACATCAACATATTTTGAAAAGATGTGAATCACCTCCAGAGTGTCACCGTGATGCAACATAAATCATTTTCCTGATTTCTGTTGCTCTCTAGACTATTTGCTATTTTCACCACAGCATGTCCCCGTTACATCTTTACAAACTTTCTACACCGCACCGTTCACCCTTTCTGCTTCTAAATTGGAAAAGTGGCCTATACGGATCGAACCGACTTTGTTAGCCAGGTTAGTTACATTTGATTGGTGCTGTTGTGACATGGAACTTAGCCCTAAGTCCTACAGCACCTTTGCTTTCAACTTTCATTTTGTGTGACAGGGACATGCCCAGGACATTTAAATAGAAAATGAAAAATGATTGTGTTGCTGTCTAGCAAATACGAAAATTTCCTCCAGGCTCTCCGGTTTCCTTCACGTCCCAAAGCTGTCCAAAAAGGTGCACTTGCTACTATAGACTGCCCCTAGGTGTGAACGAGTGTGCAAATGTGTGTATGTGTGTATGGACTGGCGTCCTGTCCCGGGTGTATTCCTGCCTCGCACCCAGCGTTCCTGGGAAATACTCTGAAACCACCAACCAGGATAAAGCTCTTTCTGAAGATTGTAACATGTAGGCGTGTGGTTTCCTTGCGTCATAATTCGTTTATTTTCATTTAGTGTAAACCTGTCACACCACACAAAAAAAGACCAATTACAGAATAAAAATATATAGGCTTATTCAGGACACTGGATGAACATTCACGCGCCTGGGCTCTGTACCTGCTTCCGGTGCGGACACTTTCACGTTTTCCTTCCTGTCGCGTGATGTCCTGTTTGCAGCACCGTCCCGACTTAAGTCGAAGCTGACGCATTTTCTCCGCCTCACTCGAGGCCACCGGAGCCTGATCTCGCGCTCAACGTGCTCCGTTTCCTCGGTGACCGGAAGGCGCGCGGATGTCGGTGAGTCTCGCGCTCGGACGGCGAAGAAACCGCAGAGGCGCGAGTGAAACTCCCTGAAGCTGAGCGCGAGTGGAAGCTCGGAGCACACGTCCCTCTCCTCGCGCGCTCTGTCCTCATCCGCGCTCACACCGAGTACTGAACAGAGCAGCCGGAAGTCCTGTTCGGACACCAGATCGCTGCTGCTGCTGCTGCTGGCGTAAGCGAGGTGATGGAAGACCTCTTGCAGGTACTGGTCGATGCCGGTGGCCAGCACCACGATCTCGTTCTCGACCTCGGGCTCACGGCTGAAGTGGTGCGCGAGGGCGCAGCGGAGCCACTCGGTTTTGCGCGCGGCGCGAATCGGCTGCGGCGGCGCACACGCTCGAGACATTCGCGTTTCTGACGTTATAAAGTCACACGCAAGTTGCTGAGGAAATCAGAGACTCGGCAGCTCTTGAGGGAGGGATGGAGTGGAAAGCATCAGACGAACGCGTAATGGAGAAAGGAGTTATGAGGATTCAGTGCGCGCGCTGAAAGAAGTCCTGAATTCCGCCTCCACCCGCAGGACTGACAGATGAGATGAAGCTCTGGACTTGCAAACGTTCTGAGCCTCGCCCAATCACTTCTGCGCACAGGTTAGACTCTTGAACCGCGATCAAAACAGTGACGCCTGCAGGCACAGCAATCAGTAAGATCAGACCGGGGGTTGCCAGACTGTATGTTTTGGAAAACACTGAGCAGGGAAAGTTTTTTGGGCTAGAGATCAGGTTAGTTATAAATTCTGCAGAATGCATTGTCTTCTGTTTACATCCTTTAATAGTCTTTCCCTTACAAAAAAAATCATCATATGTAGCCTATTGTATATAAATCATTTTTATTTCAACATTCCAAACATGCTGCTACAGGAAAACAATCAACAACCGGGTGGTTTAATGTAATGTTACCACCCCAACGTTGATTATTGTCCTATAAGAGCACATTCGGAAATGTCTTATTCCGCTTGTAAGACAGCAATTTGTCCATCCATCCATTCATCCATTTTTTTGTACCACTTATCCTACACAGGGTTGCAGGGAGTCTGGAGTCTATCCCAGGGAACTACAAGGCAGGGACACCTGGAACGGGGACACCTGGAACGGGATTCAAACCCCCAACCCCAAAGGTGCGCTGCAAACGTGCTAACCTTTAAGGCACTGTGCGCCCCACAGCAACTTGTCCATAATCCATAAAATAAATGTTATTATTTAAGTGTCTTACTTTTTATCCATTTATGGTTGAATTTAATTTAATGTGTGTAAAGTCAGAGAAACAAGTTAGTCCCTGTTTTCCTGTTACATTATAGCAGCTATAAACAGTTGTTCCTTCAATAGCCTCCCTCTTGTTTTTCTCTCTCTCTAAAATAATTTTTTTCAAACATAGATTGTCAGGTTATACTGAGGAAAATGCCGTGATTGTTACAACCCACTAACACTGGAGACTCCTTCCATAAACATCTCCTCACAGAAACGTTCACCATATCAGCGATTATACGGGTGTTTTTTTTTTCTTTGTTAAATAAAGACACATTTCAATCTGTATATTATTAGTCTTAGATAATTTTAGCGTTGACTACACAAGTCGTCCCTGTGAATGAGCTGTTACTATAGAAATGATAACGTATTCGAACGAGCACATAAATGATACATTGTCATTTGTCTGCACTACTTTCAGAACGAACTATTTGGACTATTCATAATAAGCATTAACCAGAGGTCGGCTATACACTAGGCCAAGCCCCAAAAAATCACTCTGTGGCTCCCGAGGACCTTCTTTTTTGTATATACATACAATACGCATCTAAAATATTGCTATTGTTAACATGGTGAACAAAAATGTTGGCAACAAAATGATTTGCGCTCAATTTTCTGAAATTTCTTTTTTGCGGTCTGTTCAGGCAATATCTTAGGACAGTCATGTAGGTGTTGTTACTATAGAAACGCATTAATACAAACCTGCGATTTGCTGCTGCACTACACTCAGAGCTGCCGTTATAGAAAATGACTCATCGCCTTCTGACCTGTTAGCATAGCGTCATAAAGCGTCATAAGATGGATAGGTAAAGCGAATGACTTCCTCACTGTTTGCCACTCACCAGGTCCTTTAAATCACTTCAGACCACAGGACCTCGTTTTTTTTCTCAGTGACTCATAACGAAAAGGTACTGTTGTTAAAATGGGGCACCTGAACACAAAGGAAAGCGATATCAACTTCTGACACGGTGAGGTTTCGTTTCTAGCTGTAGGAAAGTGAGTCACTTGTGCCGCCAGTCATGCTTTTGTTGTTTTTCGTCTGAATCGTGATATCTGTATGGCTAGATCACGCCACGTCTCCTCGAGTTCTCATTCTGTCTTTATCACACCAAGTGTGGATCGTTCTGAATAGACAAGCTCAGACTAGAAAGTCAGGTCATCTGTGTTTATCTTTTCTGTGGATTTTAAATAAATAAATAAATAAGTGTTTAGACGAATGTGTATTCTGCATTATCAATTACACTGTAGTTTGCTGTTACAGGAAATTAATTAACCACAGAGTGGTGTGATGAAGCAGAGAGCTTGTCATTTTCCTATGACAGTATGTCCTGAAGTGTTTTATTCCTTTTGTACCCCAGCAATTTACCACATTTTATTTATTTCAAATACTGTACTAAATTATTGTACTTTTTTTATTCTGTTTGTAGTTCTATACAGATTGTCTCTCGATGTTTCTTATGACGTTAATCATTACAGAGATGCTCATTCTCCTTGTCTGATTCTAATAATGGCCCGTAATTGTCAATGGCGATTTTTTAAGCCTCCCACACTGGTAAATAATGAGCTGAGAGATAAACGAACCTCCGTCAGATCACTGAGACGTTGGGACGAGCGACCTCGTCTTTGTGTCCTCAGCCAGCAGCTGCTTCTTCAAAGCCTGTTTATTTTGGCTGAATGGATCTTATTTGAAACTGAATGGGCCTGTGGAGAATCAGCACTCTATGTATAATAAAAGGAAGTGGAATCAGGGGTCACGAGTGAACAGGGAGGGGACAAACACTAGGTTTTTGTCCACTTTAGGGGACGTAGCCTACAGTATTGACCCGGGTTTTGCAACCTGAGCTTTTGTTTGAGCCATATGTCTCGCTATACATTATACAGACACAAGAAACCTCACTTATTAAACTCAGCTATGATACTGAATACACAAAATACACAACAGGGTCTAGAGTCTATTTATTTCTTTCAGTATTTATGAAGAATTTCATAAATACATCTTCTTTTGTCCAATTATATTTCTCAAATAATATTTTGTTAGTATTTTTTAATATTAATGACAAAAATATTTTAACTTAAAGCAACAGTGACAGCAAGAGAAAAAAATTTTTAACTGGATAAACCAATCTCAATTTATAGAAAGAAGTACACATTTTTTAGTTAATATATTAATTTTTTAATTTTAATGCATTCATTCTAATATATCACTTCTTAGTCATTAATTCAATTAATGATGCAGTAACTTTTAGATAATGTTTTATGTGACGGAACACACATACAAAGGCCGTCTTCATTTTTTATTTTATTTTTGGTTTATTTAGCTTTTCTCCACAGTAGAGCTGTGTTCACCTTTTCAGAAAAGCATGAAGTGAAATCAAGTGTTTTTATTGTTGTTATTTCTTTACCTCCTGACCAATCAGGTTGCAGTTTGGTGGGCAAGAGAGAAAAAACAATCACAGAATATGAATGAGCTAACATGAGCAGATAATATGAGGTGAAAATTTAGAATTTGCTAATATTCCAACATTACAATGTAACTAAATACAGTATAACAACACGTCTACTTTTGTGCTCAGCTTAAATGTTCATGTTTTTCTGCCTCTAAAGCTACAGCGAAGACAAACAACCTCCGTATTACCTGAGTTACATCTTTATTTCATCTATATTACTGCTTATAATAAATCTAATCTAGAGAGCAAGCTAGGCTAGTGACTTAGCTGATAGTACAGTAGCTGGGACCAGTAAGAGTTTCACACACACACGGTTTTGTGTGTGTGTGTGTGTGTGTGTGTGTGTATGTGTGTGTGCTGATATAAAGAAGTGACTCACTTGAGTGTGTACGTCAAGTGAGCCACTTCTTTATATCAGCACACACACACACACACACACACACACACACACAAAACCGCCAAGCATAAAAGCATCCTAAAAAAACGCCCGCATAAAGATGAAGTATTACATCTCTCTCTCTCTCTCTCTCTCTCTCTCACACACACACACACACACACACACACACACAGCACATGCCTTCACAGTTTCACTACACTCACTATCTCAAACACTCCCAGACCTGGATCTAGTCCAAAGCAATGTAAAGTTATGTATCCAGTTCATCGCATATGCACACTCCTGCCGAGGAAACACGGAATCAAGGTCAAGGTCCAAAACAAGGCAAACAATAGTGTTCAATGCTTAACGTTTAGTGGGCCATTGATTCGTTGTGTCATACAATTTCTAAGGGTTATTTGAGCACTTTCTTATCATAACGTATCTCTATAGCTGCAGTCAATAAGAAAGTAAACTCAATGTTTACATGGATTCTGTACTGCACTATGTGATGGTTATAACACTGTATGGCGTTGTGCTGCAGAAGTAACAATGAAGCAAGTGACCTTAAAGAAATTCTCAATCACAGAGGGTGTCATTGGAGAGTTGGAGGCTGAGTTAAGAGACGTTTGACATTGTAAACACAATGTAAACACTGCAGACAGGGATTAAGGTACACCTGAGCTCCAAAACAGCTGTCCTGATTATATAGATTGGATTTTGGGTCACAGTTGTTAACGCAAAGGTTATATTGCATACAGTTACCAGGAAGACCTGGAAAGCGTGTGAATTTTTTCATACAATCGTAAAAAATCTGATAGAAAATTCAACAAAAATCATCAATTCTGAGATTTAAGGCAAAGTTATTAGAGGACTAGAGAAAAAATTTATAGACGGGGAGATGTGAGGCTATACAAGTCACTCGAGGTGTCTAAGGGGGTCGAGGATTATTAGGATTCTCCATTCAGAGAGACATAAAAAGGTGCATAAAGACTTCTGAAACAGCAGATGGCCTTCGTGCGCTGGATTCACGATGCTAGCTGACTAAGAGCTGTGATGTGTATGTAGGCCCATACATTCATGTTTTGTTTTGGTTTTGTTTGTTGTTTTTTTCATCTCAATACAATTTTATTCTCACTCATTGGTGTTTCTTGGAATTGGATATATTTAGTCACATCCATCTAGAAAATACTGTAATAATACATTGCATAACTGCTTTGATGGTCTGGAGTTTCTCGTTATTGATCCATGTTGGGTTTTTCTGGAGGTTCGTGGTAATAAATGTGCTTTTCCAAAGAGCAGAGTTAATAATTAATGGATTCTGATTCCCATCTGCCACCCTAACAGCTTTAGTCGAGGTTTTTTCATATTCTGATTGGGCAGTATTAGCCATATATGTTCGAATAAGTTACCTACTGTAAACACTGAGCTACTGAGCAAATGTTAGCTGACTAAGTAGTGAGTTTAGCTATATTTTTTCCCATCTACAGCAGCAGCTATTTGTGGGGAAGCCAGTTAAGTTTGCTAAAAGGCTAGCAAAATGTTTTACATTACAAATTGTGCAAGTCTTTTCCACATTCTACACAATAAATAAATACATTTAAAAAAAAGCTAAAAAACTTATTTTCTCACTTTTTAGCTTTGATTATTTGCTTTATATTACTTTTAAGTTACTGTTCCTTTTTCATTGCAAATCTAATACATACACTAAAGTAAAAGTATATATATAATAAAAATCAATCCAAAAATCTCTTTATGTGTTTTCAGTTAAAATTATGATGATGATGATGATTATTATTATTATTGTTATTATTATTATTATTATTATTATTATTATTACATTAAATGGTGGCAAGCTAGCTAACAATAGGCCAGCAATATATTTTGTTTTAGAACTATTATCCAAGTTCACTAGCAACATTACAATTGTGATTAAATTGTGTGGTCAAGTTTGCTAGCGAGTGTTAGCCTTCACCTTCCCAGACTGGTGGATATTGTGTGATATAGAGGAAGAGCTACACGGAGGACTCTGGACAACACTTTCCTCCAGATGCGAAAAAGCTTCTGTTAATTATGACCACTGGGACAAGTTTAAAGCCTAGAAGTATCAGCATGAACTTGAAGTTGAACTTCTAACAGAAGAATGAAGAATCTTGGGTGTGGATGTTCTCAGGATAGTAGAGAAAATCTCTTTGCATTAGTGAGTTTGTTTTTAAGCAGCACAGTTGATTCATCTCACTGAGAAAGTGAAAGAAGCCAGAGCAAACATTTCCTCAGTGCTGTGGCAGAGAAAGAGCTTTACAGATCCTAATGCTCGTCCCAGTTTAGGAGTGGCAAGTTCATGACTACCAGAATACACACATGAACCGCACACACACACACACTGACAAAGAGCATTCCATTCCCAATGAACAACTGAGCAGTATATGAGCTGAGAGGAAGCAGGACATAGGGGCATGTATCTGCAAGCGTAAAGACATGACATGACACCAGTGTGTGTGTGTGTGTGTGTGTGTGTGTGTGTGTGTGTGTGTGTGTGCGTGTGTGTGTTTCATCCATTAAACACTAACATGCTTGCAATATTTAAAATCCAAAAATCCTTCCAATGATGTAAGAAAAAAAAAACCCACTTGGACATATTATAGGAAAATAATGAACAACAGGGTGATGTGATGTAATGTAGTGGAGTTAACATGACCAACTCACTTATAACAACACATCCTGAAGTGTTTTATTCCTCTTATAGCACAGAGATTGACCAACAATCATAATTTTCATTTATTAATGAGCAACATGTACTTTTATAGTTACATTTACTTAATTTACTTAATTTAATTTTATGTGCCAATGTGTTCGTTGTTCTTCTGATGAGATACTGTTAAATGTGTCTGTTAATATATTCCGGATGTGATTTTGCTACAATAAAAGTGTCGTTCTAAAGTTGTTGTTCGTTGCCGTCACTGCAAACAGTACGAACGCGTCAGGAGTTATAATCAATCTATGAATCCGTATGATTACTAATTTCAATTCAATTTTATTTGTACAGCACTTTTTACAACAGTCATTGTCTCAAAGCAGCTTTACAGAAATATATAAACACAGGATATAGATTTTAAGTGTGTGGATTAATCCCTATTGAGCAAGCTGGTGGCGACAGTGGCGAGGAAAAACTCCCTAAGATGAAATGAGGAAGAAACCTAATCACACATACATTTCATGTTGCACTGTTAAAGCAGCATATAGCCATGGTCAAGTCAAGTCAACAGAGAACAGCTTTGTGTGAGGAAAGAGTTGATTATTAAGTGTGTCTGGGCTTTGGGAAATATTCTTGTGCAACATTACAAGGAGAAGGAACAATGCATATTGTGTTTTATGAAATGTGCTTGTGAAACTCTGTGTGTGTGTGTGTGTGTGTGTGTGTGTGTGTGTGTGTGGTGGCTTCTTCTCTGGCTCTCTATTTCATTAGCCTTAGAAAAAAATCCTAAATTTTGTATGACAACCTCAAACAGGTGAAGGTATCCCAGTGGTTTAATGGGTCTTCTGACCTTTGCAGGTTTGGGTCTCCTAGGCAGACGGAAAGATGTATGTAGTCAGTTATATGTAGTCAGGATACTTTTAAGCATAAAGAAGGCTTTGTGCCATGCAAGGCATTACTGCTGAATCCACAGAGCAGAGTAGGATTGTGCAAGGCCTCTCTCCAAATGATTTTCTTAAGGATTTGTTGTGTGTTTCTTATGCCTGTACATCATTGCAAATGCAGCATGGTGAAAACCAATATTGACCAATTAATGACACTTATTCCCAGGTATTGCGAGCTTTAAATAATCTTACAGTAAATAAAAAATATAGCTACATCAAAACTACTTAAGGATGTATTATAAATTAGGAACGAATATATGTACTCCTTGTACTTTTTTAAGCAGCACAGCAAAGGTAAAGTCCAGTCAAGAGGAACGAAGATTCAACTTCGAAATGAAATTCAGAAACCGAAAAGCACAACTTGGAAAAGGAAAAGCGCAAAAAGGAGATGTACTGTACAAGAAAAGATGTTTAAGATAGAAAGGAAACTCTAACTCTAACCCGTACCAAAGTTGTCAGGTTTCTAAAGCACCAGCGGGTGGATTCGGCTATCAAAGAAACACTCCTCTTTCAAACATCTATCACTGGAGACATAAGAGAAAAATACA
This sequence comes from Ictalurus furcatus, assembly GCF_023375685.1. Classification (NCBI taxonomy): domain Eukaryota; kingdom Metazoa; phylum Chordata; class Actinopteri; order Siluriformes; family Ictaluridae; genus Ictalurus; species Ictalurus furcatus. Next base: position 9,680,445 of record NC_071275.1, on the reverse strand, counting down.
GAGATGACAACAGCGGCATGACAACAGGTCGTAAACAGACCATCACAAGACTGAAGATAAAAAATCACAAATAAAACCACTACTCTCTTATACATAAGGAATTTCTTGCTGAACATCATTACTCTGTGTCCTACTCCATGTTTTGTGCACTCAGGCCATTTTGGATTGTGCCAGTGATGTGCTTAAATCAAGAGACCTGCCAATGTAAAACGGATGAACAATTTACAGTTCATGGTAAATGCTCTTTACCATTGTGGAATTTTGTCCAGTACAAACACTGATGAAATATCAGATGCAGATATGTGAACCTAAATAAATCCTAAATATGATATGATATGATATGATATGACGCGGTTTTCTATGACATCTTTATGAGGTCTTTTAATCACAGCTAAAAGGATCTGATTTTAAATATTATGACATGATATGATATGATATGATGTGATGTGATATGAGATGACATGACATGAAATATGATATATGATATGAGATGATATTATATATGATATGAAATGATATGCTATGAGATGACATTACATGGTATGAAATTATATGATATGACATCACATGACATGATATGATATGATATGATATATGATATGATACTTTTAAGGATGACAACAGGTTAAAAAAAATCTGTTTGTACCAACATCAAAAACAAAATCAGGTAAAAACACATTTCTTTGTGCAATACTGTTTTAAATCGGTTTTGAGTTACACCACATGCTTTTAAAATAACAATTAAGGTGTGTTGTAATCAGCAGCAAAACTGTTGGTCTCTGAATTCGAACGCGGATTGCTATGACAACTCTTAGTCACAGCTAAAAGAATCAGATATCCCGTATGTTCTACATTTGATCCTTTCGCTCGAGTTGAAGCTACAAACTCGCACAGAGTTACAAGGGAAGTTGCCAGTGAAAAATACCGAAGTACTGACTCCGTAAGTAAATTATACAACTTTTTATCAAGCTGTGTGTCATTCTGCTGACCTCTGGTGGTGAGAGCTGGTATAGCTCTCTCTCCTCTGTTGAACCATTTTGTTTTTGTTTAAGAGCTAATCAAATTAACAGGACTAACCATACACACTGGTGAAGTTTCAGAGTATTACATAAGGATAAGGAAACTGACGGACATGACAGAGCAGAGTTCTGGTTATATATTCTTTCCTGAAGCAGGTAGGACACACACAAAATTGTGTGTGACAATTCAATAGAAACATTACAACACTGTAAAATTAATACTATTTATATCAGCATAGAGTCATGTACAGTAATGACTCTTTATGACTCCAGGGAATATGTATAAACCTGAGGAACCTGATGATGAGGCTGCATTTCCTGGCCCTCTTTTGACGTGAGACCCTGTTTTTTAATCATTTATATAAGTCATGTTTTAAACCATATAGTCAGGCGTTTAATATGTGTGTGCTGTAATCCACATAAGACATCTGTTCTGACATCTGTTGCAGCAAAAAGATGCAGAAGGACGGCCTGATTCGGTTTATCGTGCAGAAATCGCAGGAGTGTCTCAATGCTACTGATATACAGGACCCAGTGGAGACGTATTTCTTCTGGCAGATTATGGAATTGTTCTGCCGTCAAAATGGAGTAAGTGTTAGAGCTCGTTATGTGTCCAAATGAATTGTTGAACTGAATAGTAATAGTATCCAGAGATCCAGAGTATTTAGGTGTATACCTATGTATATGTATTTCAGAATTAAGCTCACAATGGTTTACAGAACTTTTTGTTGCATCCCATGGGATCCCAGTACCGAGCTGACAATCTTTTTAAAACAATGAATAGTGCACTTACTACTGTATTTTGTATGTGTAGCGCATTATCTGTTCATTCTGAATAATGTATTGATATATTCAGTTACATAACTAATGCTTACGATAGATAATATTAATAATTATAATAATAATAATCATTCTTTTACAGAAAGTGATGATGTATGAAGTTGGCACCCTCCTCTTTAGGGGCTACGGCATGCTTAGGAAGAAGTCATCAGAAGTTAGTATATCGTACATCAGTATCAGAATCCTTCTATATATGATTATATAATGTTGGACTGTTTTTGCCAGTATCATACTGACTAACATGACACTTTCTACTGCAGCTCAGAGGTGTTAAGAACTATAAGAACTGGTGCCTTCCTCTCGCGCAACTTGTGTGCTCCAATTCCTCGGATGATGAGCACAGAGAGGTTATGATCAAGATGGGAGACGATTTTGGTACGAATACGCTCCACAGTAACAGCATTTTTCCGTAACGAACATATTGTAATCATATCATGAAGTCTGTGATGAGTCATGGACCCTGAATCTCACATGCATGTTCGGTTTTTCATCTGCAGCCTCCAGAGGACTGACCTATGCAGCTCATATCTGCTACGTGGTGGCGAAAGTGGAGCTTGGTTCGCATGGTCAGTTTGATCTGATTGGATGCAACAGGTAATTTGTGTGTGTGTGTGTGTGTGTGTGTGTGTGTGTGTTTGTGTGTTTGTGTGTGTGTGTTCCAGACTTGCCACTCACCCATTATTCTATTTGCACCAGATTGCCATTTGGATTGAGAATCCTGAGTGATATCATTCAGACAACCGAGACATATGAATACGTGCTGTCGTTGACCTCAGGGCGGGCCCAGCCAAACTTCCAGGTTGAAATATCTTTTCTCTACATTTTCATGGGCATTGATTTAGCCACTGTACTAAAAATGAATGACTCTGTTTCTCTTAGATATTCAAGTTGTATTATGCCAGCAGGCTGACCATGATTGCACTTTATGATTTAGCCATTGCATACTGTGAGACCATCGCTAGGGCAGTCATCACCTTCCCTGGCAGCTTCAAAAGGACCTTTATGGAACGGGTTATTTTGGTAAATAAGTTCATTATTAATTGTAAAATGGTTTCCAGGTTTTAGATGCACGGTGTTGTGTTAATCACCTCTTTTGTGTAGCTGTCTTGCAACTTGCACAAAGAGCTACAAGAGGAAAATGAAGCTGAGTGGCTGCTAGAGCTTCGCCGGCTGCACAGTGTCAAAGTAGCTGATGCAAATGCAAACGCTAATGCGGTACCAGAGCAGCGCATGCCATCTACCAGCTCTGATCTGGGTTCTGAGATTCAGGACCCGATCACTGGCGAGATCCCTGCTTATGACCAGCACACTGACCCAGAGGGTATGTTAATCCAGTATTTGGACAAGAACTATTTTGAACATTTCAAAATCACATACTAAAATAAGTACAGTGATGTGTGGGGAGAATATATTATAATAATATATGACTTTATAGAAATATCTGTTTATAGAACTAAAGACTTGTCAGTCATTATCATAAGGATGCTGTAATTTGGTGGCATTGGTAGCTCAATGGTTAAAATGTTGGACTGCTGGGCAGAAGGTCATGAGTTCAAACCCTAGCACTGATAAGCTGCCACTGTTGGGCCCTTGCGCAAGGTCCATAAGCCTCAACTGCTCAGGTGTGTAAATGAGATAAATGTAAGTTACACTGGATAAAGGGGTCTGCTAGATGCTGTAAATGAAAATTTAAGGTGTCGTTCTTAAGTGGCTACTGGAAGAGTGGACACTGAGCTTTTCATTCTTAATTCAATTTAAATTCACTGAATTATTGTCTGTTTAATAGATGTGTTTGATTCACGGTACACCATGGGAGAGCTTCTAGGAAAGGGAGGCTTTGGCTCTGTCTATGCAGGTGTACGTAATGAAGATGGGAAACAGGTAAAAGTTCTCCCTCACCATCTACAAGAATTGTTTTTCTGCGAACCTTTTGTTAACATGTATATAATGAAATGACTGTTGATTTGTACAACCCCAATTCCGAAAAAGTTGTGACAGTATGGAAAATGTGAATAAGAACAAAGAGGAGTGATTTGTAAATGTACTTTGGCTTGTATTTAAACAAAAAAGTTATAAAGGCGAGGTATTTGATGTTTTATCTAATCAACTGCATAGTTTTTTTGCACGTAACACGTTCCAAAAAAGTTGGGACAGGAGCGATTTAGGACTAATAGCGAAGTGAGAAGTTGAAATAAGAAGGTGATGTGAAACAGGTGAGGCAATCGTCTAATCATAGTATATAAGGAGCCTCCATAAAAGGCCTAGTCCTTTTATGGAGCGAGGATGGGTCGAGGCTCAGAGCAACAGATGTGTCAGGGAATAATCCAACAGTTTGAGAACAACATTCCCCAAGACAAATCGTTAGAATTTTGGGCATTTCACCTTCTACAGTGCACAATATAATTAAATGATTCAAGGAATCTGGTCAAATCTCGGTGCGTAAAGGGCAAGGCTGAAAACCACTTCTGAATGCGCATGATCTCCAATCCCTCAGACGTCACTGTCTTAAAAACTGTCATGAGTCTGTAATGGATATCCTGACATGGGCTTGGGAATACTTTGGTAAATCTTTGTCAGTCGACACCATTTGCCGCTGCATCCATAGATGCAAGTCAAGGCTTTATAATGCAAAGCAGAAGCCATACATCAACACTGTCCAGAAGCACTGCCCACTTCTCTGGGCTCGGTCTCATCTGAGATGGACAGTAGCACAGTGGAATCGTGTTTTGTGGTCCGACGAGTCGACATTTCAAATAGTTTTTGGACTAAACAGCCGTTGTGTTCTCTGGACCAAAGAGGAAAAGGACCATCCAAGCTGTTATCAGAGTCAGGTCCAAAGGCCAAAGTCTGTTATGGTATGGGGGTGTGTCAGTGCCCATGGCATGGGTAACTTGCACGTCTGTGAGGGCATCATTAATGCAGAAAGATATGTACACATTTTGGAGCAACATATGCTGCCATCCAGAGCAGGACAACACCATACCACATTCTGTCCAGATTATAAGCACATGGTTGCATAAACAGAGAGTGCAGGTACTAACATGGCCTGCTTGCAGTCCTGACCTGTCTCCAATTGAGAACATGTGGCGCAATATGAAGCGCAAAATAAGGCAATGAAGACCATGTACAGTTGCGCAGCTGAAGAAATGCATAATGGATGAATGGGGGGAAATTCCGCTTGCTAAACTTAACCAAATGGTGTCTTCACTCAGCATCCAAACGCTTAATAAATGTTATTAAAAGAAAAGGTGATGTTACAAAGTCGACCATCCCAAATTTTTTGGAGTGTGTTTCAGTCATCAGATTTGAAATGAATGTATATTTTCAAAAATATACTACATTCACAAAGCAAAACTCAAATAACGTGTTAATAATGTGGTTTTTCCATATTGTTCCATTTTTCCACATTTTCCTTATTGTCCCAACTTTTTTGGAATTGCGGTTGTACTAATTAAAGCTAATTACAAAACAACATGACTTTTAGAACTTACTAATTATGTTTTGTATCTGTGAACAGGTTGCCATTAAATATGTGAACAAGAGGCACATCAACAAACTCCTTACCATTGTAAGTAATCTTATTTATTTATTCATTCATTCATTTACCAATTTATTCATCTATTTATTTATCAGTTTATTTATTTCATTTAGTTTATTTTCTGAGGGAAGCAATAAGGTCCAAATAAGAAGCACTTTATAATGTACTTACATGTAAGTTCGATCATAAGTCAGGGTGTAAAGTCTACGGCATTCAGAGTAGTTTTTCTTTTTTTACACTAGTTTGGTGTAGAAACTGTAGGTCATAAAAAGTTATGCCTAATGTAGATGGTGATATTTCACCATGAGCGGGCAATAAGAAACACGATCCCAAGGAAGTACTTTTTTTTTTTTTTTTAATGAAATATTCACTTCAGGGTAGTAATTTATGTGCAGATAAAAAAACAAAAAAACATTTTTTAAGGCTTGTGCTTTGCATTGAAGGGGTTACTCAAATGATCTATTATCTGTATTTTATACAACATTCGAATGCACTGAACAACAGTATAACATTACATTATGATTGGTAACCTTTATAGTATTTTGTGGTGTATAGGCACCCGAAGTGTATATACACCTGTATATACACCTCGCACCTGAGGGAAGAGTTTTAGAATCCCTGTAGTTTTAAATTGATAGTTTTCTAATCCCTATTGTTTATATGTTCTGGTTAAAATATTCTGGTGCAGGAAGTGTATATCTCTGAGGTGTTCATGTCCACATTATGTCACCATTTACTTACCAATAATGATTGTAACAACTCTGCTTAACATAGTTTAGATATATTCACACCAAACATGTGATAACCGTGTCCGTTTTAATTTTAGCCCGGAGAGATGGACAAGACAAACAAGGAGGTGACGCTATTGAGGATGGTGTCCCGACCACCTTGCTGTAGCAACATAGCGGCGCTGCTGGAGTGGTTTGACATGCCCGCTCAAGTTGTCTTGGTCCTGGAGCGTCCCATCCCCTGTATGAACCTTAAAGAATTCGCTAAACTTCAGAACGGTTGTCTGTCTGAGGCACAGACTCGAGACATCATGCTGCAGGTGATTCAAGCTGCTCGTCACTGCTGTGACCGTGGAGTTTTGCACCGCGACATCAAGGCCCAGAATCTCCTAATAAATACTGATACATTGCAAGTCAAGCTGATAGATTTTGGCTGTGGTGACTTGCTGAAGGACACCCCCTACAAAAAATATGCAGGTAATGTCATAATAGATATAGGATCGAATGAAAGGGAATGCAGTGAAGAACTGTTTTTTTTGTGAAATTGCTAGCGGTTTCCTCTTATTTACACTCAGGCACTCCTGCTTTCTGGCCTCCTGAGCGGGTGCTGTTCGAAGATTATAACGGCATTCCTGCTACCATCTGGGGTCTGGGCATACTCCTGTCCTACTTGCTCGTAGGAAAATACCCCTTTAACTCAAAGAAGAGCTTTGATGATGCATACCTGAATTTATGTCCTGGTGTGTCTCGAGGTGAGACTCATTCATACCTGTATAATAAAAATGTACAACATGCATAGCTAAATCAATTTAAATATAAATATTGATTTATTTTTTTATATCTCAACCTCTACATACTCTCATCACTACAGAATTGCTCGAGCTGCTAATTTGGTGCCTGGACTTCAACCCTCAATTGCGTCCAACTTTCGAGGACTTACTCAAGCACGAGTGGTTTGTTGAGGGAATTCAGGACAAAGTGTAGGTAAGACAGCGATGACACGTAGACCTAATTAATACAAGCTAAAGCATGCTGTAATAGTCTACATTGTCATGCTCTCCCCTGCAGATGGCGCTGCGGCGTGCGATGAGCCAGAGTGCGCGAGCGCTCAGTAAGGGAAACCTTAAGTTGTGCAGCTGGCCTACAGATTCACCTCTTAATTGAAAATGATCAATTTTCAATTTTAAAAAAAGTGTGTTGTCTCAAAGTTGTCATTTGTTGCTGTCACTGCAAACATTATGAAAGGCTTAATCAATTTATGAAACTAATTACACACACCAATATCAGGTAACTGACAAAAATATTGGTCGTTATACTGTCGTATGCTTTATAATCTATTGCACTGTGTTTATTCATGAAAAGACCAATGATTTACAAATAAAGTCTGTATGTAACAGTCAGAGCATGCAAAATTAAAGGTAGAAGTTTGTTTAACACATGTTGCTATTTTTGAAGGCAAACAGGAAGTATTGTATACAACAAAATTGGTTTAGGTTTTCAAATTATTACATAACAGGATTGGTTTGTATTAGGCTACTATATGTGTTTTAGAAACATTTTTATTTTTCATTTATAGTTTTTATTGTTGATGTTTAATTGCTATTTAACAGTACAGACCTTTTAAATACAGTGTAGGGAATATGATATGATGTGATCTGATCTCATCTGATATGATTAGACTTGTAACAGCGTTACGTAATCAGAATACGGTAACTGTAATCTGTTACAGTTATGTAAAAAAAAAAAAAAAGTAATAAAATTACAGGTACATTTTGTAAAAAATAGAAATACTACCAAGATTTTTTTTTTTCATTTAAAACCAAAGAAATTAACCTTTTGAATATTTTCAATCTTTTGAATATTTTCTCTCTTGCCAGTCGTGGCTCACATGAGCAACCTCCAGGTGCATGTGCAAATAAATTTTGCACAAAGTTTTAATTTGGTAGAAATGAACACAAATTGTTCTCTAAAATGCTACCGTGATGTAATGTTACCCGCATCAGGGACAGTGATCTTTTAAATTTTTTTATTTATTTGTTTGAGTGTTTCATTGTTTATTTATTTATTTAATCAGCTAAAACAAATCCAAATATTGAACATGTTTTTAAGCTTTAAAATAAGCTCTAAATAAAAGTATTTTAGATCATAATGCTTTTCTCTTGACTTTATTTACATACGTGACCTTGAAGTAATCCAAAAATAATCAGATTACATTACTTTCTTATTGTGAAACTTGGATTACGTTACTGATGACATTTTTTAATGAAGTAATTTGTAACTGTAATGGAATACATTTTTAAAGTAACCATCTCAACCCTGGATATGATATGACATGAGATGAGATGATATATAATGTGATATGATATATTATGTGATGTGATGGGATATGATGTAATGTGATATGATATGATATGATATGATATGATGTGATATGATATATTATGTTATGTGATATGATGGGATATATTATGTGATGTGATATGTGATGTGATATGATATGATATGATATGATATGATATAATCCTTTTAATGATTATAAAGGTTAATTATAAGTTTAAAAATGTATAATAGACTATAAGGTTTTTAAAAAAAAAAAAAATCCAGGTTTGTGCCAAGATCAAAAACAAAATCAGGTAAAAAAACATTTCTTTGTGCAATACTGTTTTAAATCTGTTTTGAGTTACACCAAACGCTTGTAAAATAATATTTAAGGTGTGTTTTAATCAGCAGCAAAACTGTTGGTCTCTGAATTCGACCGCAGGTTTCTATGACATCTTTCTTTTATTCACAGCTCTATTTGAAGCTACAAACTCGCACAGAGTTACAAGAGAAGTTTTCAGTGAAAAATACTGAAGTATTTTTTGAAAATACTGAAGTATACACTAGACTCGTGTTGAGCAGAGGAGACTGTCTGATTATAAATTATACACTAGTATATGACAGAGTTTATAAAATATTTCCTAAAATATCAAACACTCCATTTATTTCTTAGGGACATTACTTTAAATGCCAGTGGTTGGGTTAATTAACATGTTATTAATAAACAAATTAACAATCAAAACTTCTCAAGGTGATCTTTAAAGCATAACTGTGACCCCCTGAAGTGTCACGAAATGGCGCTGATCAGAAACGTGGATACGTTTCTGATCAGCGCCATTTTGTGACACTTCGAAATAACAAATAATACCCCATATGTACAATTAAACAAAATGGAGGACAATTAGCCTTCAATACGCTATATTATTCATATAATAAAAATTTTTAACAAGCTGTTTGACGTTCTGGTGAACTCTGATGGTGAGAGCTGGTATAGCTTTGTCTCCTCTGTTGAACCATTATGTTTGTGTTCAAGAGCTTGGAAAATGAATAGCAATAACCTTATACACTGCTAATGTTCCATAGTTTTTCCAGAAGGTTGAGGAAATGACAGACATAATAAAGCAAAGTGCAGATTGTACATCCCTTCGTTGAGCAGAACCTTATGTTTCAGGTTCAGGTAGGACACACACACACACACACACACACACACACACACACACACACACACACAGTACAGTTTAGAAGTAAAGGAATATTAAGTGACAATAAATCCTGTGGAGAACTTGAGATTCTCAAATCTGACTCAAATTACAGATTAGGGGATCTATGATACATAATGTTTCATAGACAATAGCTGGGCGTGAAAAAAAGTGCTCATATGAGACAGTGTTAAGTCCTGAGGACACTTAATAATATGTTATTTTGTAGTATTTCATCCTGGACATAATTATAAGCTAGAAATAAAAACAGTACAATACCGTAACATGAATAAGATTTATACGAGCATAGAGTCTGTGTAATTACTCTGTAACCCTAACTGAGTTTTTTCACTCCAGGGAAAGACATCGTCCATCAACCTGAAGAGTGTAATGTTGAGCATCATTTTCCTTGTCCTCTTATGAGGTGAGACCCTCTTTCTCCCCTCATATAATACACAGAAGTTGAAAATTAATTTTAAGCAGTAATGTTCCAAACCATAGAGTCAGGAATTTAATATGTGCGTGCTGTAATCCACGTAAAACATCTGTTCCAACATCTGTTGCAGCAAAACTATGCAGAAGGAGGACCTGATTGGATATATCATGCAGAAGTCACAGAAGTGTCTTGACGAAACTGATGAACAGGACCATCTAGAGACCTATTTCTTCTGAAAGATTATGGAATTGTTCCGCGGTCGATATGTAGTAAGTGTTATAGCTGGTTATGCATACTAATTGATTGTTGAAGTGATGTTATTAACTGTAACCCCCCCCCCCAAAAAAAAGTAAAGATCCTCTGAATTATGAGTGCCAGAATGAATAAATATAGTAGGGGTGTAAGATAATGGCACAAGGTATATCTGTTTAGTGCTCCAAATATCTGTATTTGGATTGTGGATATGGCTTAAATTATAAGGGTTTTCTTAAATTCAACATGAATGTTAACAATATGTTTCGAGAAAACACTGAAAAATAATAGAAGTAGGAATGCCATCACTATTCCTGAATGATTCATATGACACATGTACATTGAAGCTGATTATAGCATCATTATAGTGCAATTATCATACCAAAGAATTATTGAATGTCAAGTTTTTGCACAGTAATTACACCATAATCATGTCCATTCTGAATAATGTATTCATATTCAGTTAAATTCTTTTACAGAAAGTGATGATGTATGAAGTCGGCGCACTCCTCTTTAGGGTCTACGCGGTAGCTTAGGAAGAAGGCATAAAAAATTTGTATATCGTACATCAGTATCAGTATATGTCTGTATATGATTATGTAATGTAAAATGTCCAAAGTATAATTTAATGTTAAGGAATTATATATAATGCACCCAAAAGGTCAAGTCGTACACGTACATTTGGAAAGGTCTGACCGAGAGTTATTGTAATTTGAGTTTTGGCCACTAGATGATGCACAACAATTGTTGTGAACCCAGCAAATCTCCAGGTAAGTGACTTGGAGGCCTGGAAAGATCTAGTAAGGTTCACATGACAGAATTATAAATGTCCTCTACATGAGCAATCCACCACAAAAGCTAGCGTGTATTCTGTACACTAACTGACATTAGGGAACTGAAAACCAAGTCTAGTGTAGTAGTAGGCTATTTCATTTAAAAAAAAAAAGAAAGAAAAGAAAAAGAAAGAAAACTGCTGCATTTGGTAGTAAAAGAGGCGCTGACTGAAACATCAATGAGCCTAAACGACTATTTACTCAACTATAATATGATGGAAATGTAGATCATTATATGACACAATAGGGATAATTATGATAACGCATTAAACATTTCAAAACTGTAAAAATGTTCAGTCAAGGTATTTGTTGACGCTCTATAATAATAATAATAATAATAATAATAATAATAATAATAATAATAATAATAATTCAAGATGATTTCCAATAAATGCAGTAATTATTATTATTTGATGACGATGATGATGATTTCTTAAAATTGTTTCCTGTTTAAAAAAGAAACATTTTACAAATAAATGGAACAAAAACAATAATAGCAATTATTATTATTATTATTATTATTATTATTATTATTATTATATGATGAATTATATTAAAGATATTCCTCAAAAACAGCCTAATTCTACGTTCCTCTTATACATTTAAGTCAAACTATTATACCTGTTTATACATTACACATTATTCATGTTTTAAAGTAGTAATTACGTCTAGTAAAACGTATCTATAGCGCAATATCTTGTCAGCGGCTTGTGGGCGTGTCCGTGTTTTATGTATATGCTGACGTCATTATAGTAGATGTGTCTTGTTATAAGTGGGCGTGGTCTGGTTTTAGAGCGCGATGGAAGGGGGTCGACTGGAATAAAGTTGGTTTGACGTTGGACGTCAAATTCGTGGACATGCGGAAATTAAGGGACCGTCTCTAAAGTTACATATGACATTGTTATACACGTTTCTAACTTCAATCGCATTTGAAGGGAATGACTTACAGTCATATAACCAACTGCTATTGAGCTTTAAATTATGGTATGTTTTGTGTATGGGCCCATTCGGTAGTGAAATACATGGCAATATTTACGTATGATTTAATAGTTTATATTAATAAATATCAGAAATCTAAAAGGTGTGCTTCATACCTGACACCTAAATGAACACTTTACAGTTGGCTTCATGATTGTAAATCATTCCCTTCAAATGCTATTGAGCTTTAAATCATGGTATATTTTGTGTATGACCCCATTCTGTACTGAAATTCATATCTAATTTACATGTGGTTTAATAGCTTATTTAGTTAAATATCAAAAATCTAAGAAGTGTGCATTATAGCTGACACCTAGATGAACACTTTACAGTTGGTTGTGTGACTGTACATCATTCCCTTCAAATGCTATTTATCTTTAAATTATGGTATATTTTGTATATGAGCCCATTCTGTAGTGAAATACATGGCAATATTTACATATGATTTAATAGCTTATTTGAATAAATATCAGAAATCTAAAAGGTGAGTGTTATAGCTGATACCTAAATGAACACTTTACAGTTGGCTTCATATCTGTACGTCACTCCCTTCAAATCCTATTGCGCTTTAAATTATGATGTATTTTGTGTATGGGCCCATTCAGTAATGAAATACATGTCAAATTTAAATGTGATTTAATAGTTTAGTTTAACAAATATCAAAAATCTAAAAGGTGTGCGTCATACCTGACACCTAGATGAACACTTTACAGTTGGTTGTGTGACTGTACATCATTCCCATCAAATGCTATTGAGCTTTAAATCATGGTATATTTTGCGTATGGACCCATTCTCTAGTGAAATTCATATCTAATTTAATAATGTAAGTCATTCCCTTCAAATGCTATTGAAGTTAGAAACGTGTATAACAATGTCGTTTGTAACTTTAGAGACGGTCCCTTAATTTCCGCATATCCACGAATATCGAAGCGTTGGAGTGATCTGGAAAAGTAGGCGTGTCCATGGGTCGTCATCTGTCCGTGATCAGTGATCGGATGATTCGTTGTGGGCGGGGCCTATTGAGGAAGCCATAGTGCGCGGTGCCTGAATCTAGTCGTACCGGCTTCTTAATCCGTGTCTTATTGCTCATATCAAACGCGTGTGCGGAGTCCAACAGTCCTTTCATTTCATTAATAAGTTCAGCTACAGTGTGAAACTTTATTATTTATTGGTTTATTTTTTCTTGTCGCAAGAGCGAATAATATCAGGCATTTCTAACTCAAAACGGATAAAAAAACATATTATGGAGACAGAAATACACGTGCCTGTGGGCTCGCCGACAATCAGAAAATTCCCAATACACGTCGATGAGCATAACGTTAAAGATGGGGCGATAAAATTAATTAAAGAGCTGCGGCCAACATGGGACATTAACCTGGTCAAGACCAAGGTAGGTTGTGCGTTTTCATTTTAAAACCATGTCTTGTCATGTTCACTAGCTAGCTCTCCATTAACACCTTATCACTCCAAACTAACCTTACCTTTTTTTAACACCACTTTGTGACCATAAAAGCGAAAATATATCACCTCTAAAAGTTGTGTATATATACATACGTGTGTGTGTGTTCTTACGCGCGTGACTAGGCTAGCGCTCGAGCTTTTGAATGATACCTGCGTTAGCCCTAGCATAGCAACCGAAGCTTAGCCATGTCTCCTGTAACATTTGAACGAGGCTTTGTCGCAAAGCTTAAGTGCTTGATGTTAGTTATTTATCTAACTAGTTTTAAAACATTTTTTAAATAATAATAATAAAAAAGCTCCAACACGTCAATGAGTTCATAATATAGCTAGCTGTCTTGTATTGAGCAGCTGGTAGTGACGGCATGGAGCTTTCACTCAGAAGTCTGTCTCCTCATGACTCTGACTAACTAATTAACCAGCTATCTTAATGAACCGCCCTGCTAATTAATTCAGAATTAACCTGTGAGTGGAATTGTCTTAATATACATTCAGCTTCCAGGCTTTGTCATTTATTTACATTAACCTCTCAGGATTAGTTAATACTAGCTACTAACCGTTAGGTTTAACTTTGTCTTTATGTACAGTGCGATGACATTTTGTTTGCGTATCAGATTTACACAGACATCTGGATGTCGATTTCGATCCCTTAATGAACACACCAGAGTCGAGGAGGAACCAGGCTCTAAAGGGAACTGGTCCTGTTCTCCATGACCCTGGATAGTAGGATTCTAAATAAATCCTTACTACTGTGTACAGGTGTAGTAGAGTAGAGACAAACAGTACAGAGGATGTGGAGTATGAGCATTGTGAATGAGTCTTTATGATTACAGCAGGAGGTCTTCGGTACAAATTCACGGGAGCATTAAGAAGTACAAATGTTTTTTTGCGTGTTCACGTGAAGAAAGTGAGGCAGAAGTGTGCAGAGGCGCATGCATCGGATACACCTACCTTCGTTCATACTTTGGCTATGGCGTAGAGCACGTCGAACCAAGACATCAGGTCGAATCCAGAGGCACGCTGATCTGATAAGGAATATCGGGATCACGACTGAAACGCAGGATTTGTATCGATTTGCTGCAATAAATGGAAATTGCTTCCCAAAACTTAGCGCAAACTGATGATACCTTATTAATATTGGGCTATAATTGACCATAATACACTTCTGAGTATTGTACTAGGAGTATCATCAGGTATTGGTGATTATTTATTTTTTAATACCTTCCCTGTTTCTCACCAACATCATCTTCTCGCCTTCTGTCCGATAACTAATTAATTTTTATAATCACTCTTCTTTTCTTCATTACACACGTGAAGATGCTTTAACGTATGTTGGTGTCACACCTTTGAAGAACTTTCAGCTGTAACACAGGATAATGCGATAAGCTTCCAGCGCTGAGGTCAGACAAAACATTGAACGCTGCCACGTCACAGCTTCTGATTTTTCACCATTGTCTATTTCAGATGACTCATTATCCATATCACCTTCTCCCTTTGCACCGTATCACCCGCATTATACTACTGCTCAGATGCAGGATGTGACCTGTATTTACTTCCTGCAGTCATTTGTTTGCACTCTTAGTGTTACAATAAAGTCACGGCTATGTCGAATACTAGAGTAACTTTCAGTGCCTACAGTACAGACTGTCCTATACTTGGTGTCTACATACAGCTGGACACCGTTGTTTTACTGTTGAATTCTCGATTCTGATTGGTCAGAAGGTGTAGCAGCGGCTTTGATAATAGTCCAGGCTGAAATTAAAATCACAGGTACAACTAACGCAGCGATTCGATATATATATATATGTATATCGTTATTTTAACACGTGTAATCGTTGATACGGTGCAGCTTTTAATGGAAGCAGTCTCCAGTGTCGATGCTGTGTAACAGTAGGTTTTCCACCATGGGAAAGTCTTCAGGATAGATTTCTTTTACAGTTTACAATTTCTTGTTTCTCTGTAACAAGACCAGCTGCTTTTTTTTTTTTTACTTCAAGAGAGAGAGGGGGAAAACAGAGGCTGGTGGAGGAACATAAGTTTATAGCTTTTATAACGCAAGTGATAACAGGAGTCAAGTTGTTTGTGGACGTTCCGCAACTGTAATGGTGACTATAAACGGATAAATCTGTGATGTCATTCTTTTAATACTTTTAAGATTGTAATTCTTGACACATTGCTGACGCTTAAGAGGAATAAAACTTCAGGATGTGCTGTTATTAGAGAATAATACACTGTGCATTGGGCAACGTGTAAGAGCACACCCTTCCAACTGTTTTATTGCTTAAATAATATCAATGTCGTGATAAATTGTCACAGTACACATCTGAGATACTGAGTGTGTTATCAGTATTTTTTAAGAAAAGATATAAATTCTGCAAGCAGCTGAGTACATGTAAATATTTCCATGCTGAATCCTTAAAATTGTAAAAATGTACAAAAATAATTTCATTTTGAAGTATCATGATATGAGATTTTTCATTATATCGCCCCCTAACACTATCACTTTCACTTTTATTATAATACATTCCTCCTTCATAACCTCCCTAGCTTTTACATTCCCTCAACATAACCTCCATAGCTTTATAAATGAAAGAAGGGCCGCATTGTTTCCCAGTGAGTTATTCGCTGCGGACTGCACGCTGCCATTCAGATGAGACCAGAGTTTGGCGCCGAGCCTCAAAGAACCATCATTCATTAGATTAGAACGATTACCAGCAGTCAGTGTCACCTTCATCACAGGATGATTAGGGGACGTGAGGTGACGTTGGTCACGTGACCTGCCGGAAAGAGAAAGGAGAGGTACGAAGTGAAGTATGTTGGGTTGATTACTACCTGAGCCACATGTGCAAAAAAATGATAAATATTTATCTTTTTTCCCCAAAATGTTCTCTTGAACTCCTTTGTTCATTTCCACTAGTTTTTTTTTGTTGTTGTTTTGACGCTATTACCCCGTCCAGACTCCTCTCACTGTATTGAGTTAATTTGCATAAACGCGTTTCCGCTGAATTTTTTTCTCTTGCCTTAGAATCCGCCAAAACTAGTTACGTTTATCGGTTCATCAAGATGTGGGTTAACTTCCTGTTTCCTAAACAGAAGCAAAAACGAGTGCCTTATCAGGCTTAACACGAGCAAAAATGAGAGAACCAAGTTGTTTGTAACTGAGAAACAGCAGGTGTTACTCGCCTCATTGTTTCATCTCCCAGAATAGATTGGCCAGAATAATGGGCCAACAGAATCGGGTATGAGCGCTGATCCATGCCCAGGATCTCCACCATTGGTCCAACTCGATGTAAACCATGTCAGGAATGTCAGAAATCTTCTGGTGGGCAAAGAGTTGTGGGTTGTGTTGGTTGGTTTCACGGGACGCATTTCCCTGAAACGCAACGGGTTCATCCAGTGAGCTGAAGTAAAAGTTTCATCAATTCAAGTCAGATTTTATTTTTCTCTTTAGTTCCAGGATAAGTAGGTAAATTTCAGAACAAGTAAGTTAGTTCAATGAGAAGTAAGCAAGTTCCAGGATAAGTAAGTTAGTACCAGGACAAGTAAGTGAGTACCAGTTTAGGTTTCAGGATAAGTAAGCTAGTATGAGGATAGGTTTCAGGATAATATGTTAGTTCTAGGATAAGTAAGCAAGTTCCAGAACAAATAAGTGAGTATAAGGATAGGTTTCAGGAGAAGTAAGTTAGTACCAGGATAGGTTTCAGGATATATAAGTTAGTTCCAGGACAAGTAAGTGAGTACCAGTTTAGGTTTCAGGATAAGTAAGCTAGTATGAGGATAGGTTTCAGGATAATATGTTAGTTCTAGGATAAGTAAGCAAGTTCCAGAACAAATAAGTGAGTATAAGGATAGGTTTCAGGAGAAGTAAGTTAGTACCAGGATAGGTTTCAGGATATATAAGTTAGTTCCAGGACAAGTAAGTGAGTACCAGGTTAGGTTTCAGGATAAGTTAGTTAGTATGAGGATAGGTTTCAGGATAATATGTTAGTTCTAGGATAAGTAAGCAAGTTCCAGAACAAATAAGTCAGTATAAGGATGGGTTCCAGGAGAAGTATGCAAGTTAGCTCCAGGAATAGTTCCAGGATAAGTAAGTTTGTACAAAGAAAAGTAACTTCCAGGATAGCTAAATAAGTTTATGGTTATTTCGCTATTTATAATTTAGTTATAAAAGAACAGTCATCTGTTACTTGCGATTGAATAATACCAACAACAATAATATTTATAATATTCTGTTTTTCCACACAGAATTGGACTCCTTTTGTACATCTCGTGTGGAAGGTTTTTTGTTCATTCATCATATATTTTTTTATTCATATATGACAAAATGTATCATTTTTAACCTTGTTAAAAGAACTATTCAGGGTTCAGATCTTGTTTATTAATATTGCTCGTCAGTTGAGCTGTTTTTCACGCAGATCTTTTCAGCTTGTATAGTTTCTTCAAGACTACAATTTAGAAATGTGGAAATATAAACAATTTCCGCCTCATGTTTGACCACGTGTCTCCTTATGCTAGCTTTTCACAGAAGGAACGACCAACAAGCTGGTGGGCTGCTACGTGGACGAGAGCCCGGAGGACGTGGTACTGGTGAGGGTGTACGGCAACAAGACCGAGCTGATTGTGGACCGCGACAATGAGCTGAAGAGCTTCCAGGTTCTCCATGCCAACGGCTGTGCTCCTCGACTCTACTGTACCTTCAACAACGGCATCTGCTACGAGTTCATGCAAGGAGACGCTCTCGGCACGCAGGACGTCAGGGACCCCGTGCTGCTCAGGTGAGGTAGCAAGAGGACGCCCAACAGACTCTTTCTTATTAATTACTCAATGTAACGTCTAGCAAGAAAGAAAGAATTAACTATAGCAGACAAGTGGCAAGTTTATCTCCCAGGTGCCTGGTGTTTACCTCAGACGTGAGCTTCCAAGGACTATTTTGAAATCACATGTCCATGGCAGGTCTTCTGTAGTTGTCTTGAGTTACAGACCTTTGGTGTAAATCGAGGTGCTTCAACAGTTCTACAGGACGGTGGGAAAATACAGTAATTACGGTAGATCTCTATAGAGGCTTCACACTTATAATGTCATGAAACATGATAACGTGTGAATTGGGAGTTATAATGGTCGTTCAGGCGTGTCCGTCCAGCTCGTCGTCCTTCACTCCACATCCAAACCAGCTTCTATGATGTTGCACGTGAAGGAATGTCCTTCCTTTGTCTTCAGGATGTAGATAGACTACCCAGTCCTGACCTTGAGAAATTATACTCCACTGCTAGGATTATTAAGTGTCTGGTGGGTTTTTTGTTTTTTTTTTTTATTTCCTGAACGTGACGTCGAGTCTTAATCTCATCTGTATGTGTCTCGTTAGACTCATTGCTACAGAAATGGCCCGCATCCACGCCATCCACGCACACAATGGCTGCATCCCCAAACCCAACCTGTGGATCAAGATGCGCAAGTACTTCTCCCTAGTGGCCACCGAGTTCACCGACCAAGCCTCCAATGCCAGGTAAGCCAAGCTCCGATACAGAAACGCCCAAAACAGAGCGAGCACCAGCAAGTCATTTCAGAATTGATGGATATGACGTCTGCTACGATCAGTGAATATATATATATATATATATATATATATAAGACTACTGTTGTGAAACCGTTCTACTTGAGCCGTGTAGCAAATGCAAACACTGAAAGACACATAAATACAACACCATTTTTTTTTGTGGCTGATCATGTCTCATCTCTTCCGAATAGGCAGAGGTTTCCTTCAACCCAAACAATATACTTTTGATTGGATCATTTATGCTCACTTATTTATTTCTTGTAAGGCAGTTTGAACTGAGATGACTGTCCATTAATAGGCTGTGAGAATCTACAGGGGCTATCTGGACTAGGGAATCTGGGCTAGAAAGGAAATCAGCGCCATTCTGTGGTGGTGTTTTTTTTTTTGTTTGTTTGTTTTTAATTGTTTATATCTGCTGAGGATCTGCCCCATCCATGAGCTTACAGATGCCCACAATTGGCTAGTGTCAATGTGATTAATGAGAGAGAGAGACATAACGCTGTGTAGAGTAGTGTGTATATATAGAGTATAACGCCGTCTCTCCCATCCAGACAGAACGGCCATATTTGTTTCATTGGCTCTCGGTCACAGATGGCTGTGGCGTCTTCAGGATTTAATCTTGTGATCCTTAAAAAAGTAAGGAAAAAAAATAATAATCCACTTTAAGCTATTTAACAGCAAAAAAAAAAAAAAAAAGACGACGTCAATGCCGGACATGATTTTTTGTGCATTTCTTTTCCTTGGAAGAGCGGACGGCGCTCTTAAAGCGATTAATTCAGGTCACATGACAAGTCATTTCTTTGCGTTATCATGAACGAGCCTTAGACGCACTGTGCACTTTGAATAAATGACCAGATGACAAAACACAACACAGCCCTAGTTTTATATGGTGTTAATGTAATTAACACTGCCACAAAAAAATAAAAGAATTCATTTCAGACACTTGTAGGTCTAATAACAGGCATATGTAGCCTGTATTTTTCTTTTACTGCTGCATTGAGAGTTTTTATATACAATATTTGAACATTTTTTAATGCTTTTTTTTCTTTCTTTTTCCTTCCCCCTCTTATAACTTGTAAAAGTGACGGTGCATTTTATTTCTCTTTGCACCCTGCAGCAGATCTCCTCGAGCAGAATTATTGACGATACGAGCGTTATCAGTGTCACTGTGCACCTGTAAGGCCATTATGTAGGGACAGTCAGTCATCACCAGCTGGTGAATTACAGAGACGCAGGCTCTCGGAGCCTGCAGATGTTTACATTCCTCCGTTTTTCAGGAACAGCGTGACGAATCGTGTAGACACGGCAATGGCGGTTATCAGCCGTTAGACCGTCTGCGAGGTCATCGAGAGCAGGGCAGCAATCGAAAGTTTTTACATTGAATCTGTTTTATCGGCTCCGTTTCTGCAAAATCTCTCTCGGTACAGTTTAATATTATTATTATTATTATTATTATTATTATGATTATTATAATAACGTCTGCACGAATTAATGACTTAAAATTTTAAAAGGAGAAAAATAATACGTTCTGATAACTAT
Organism: Ictalurus furcatus; assembly: GCF_023375685.1. Lineage (NCBI taxonomy): Eukaryota > Metazoa > Chordata > Actinopteri > Siluriformes > Ictaluridae > Ictalurus > Ictalurus furcatus. The sequence goes on along the minus strand of NC_071275.1, from coordinate 9,659,752 downwards.
TCAATTTTAATCAATAACGAATCTTCTAATGACGGCAACAACAGCAAAACAACGAGTAATAATGACATTTGACAGATTTTAGGATTCAGTACAAAGGATTTTAGGATTTTTTTTCTTTCAGGTCAAGAGTACTATGTGATGTGATGAAAATATGTCAGATAAAAACGTATTGTGATTTTCAACATTCAGTTAGCAATTTTAACACAAAATTAGCTAGTTAACGGTTGCTTATAAAATTGTTTAAAAACAAATAAATAAATAAATCACAATACTAGTGATATTTCCAAAAAGTCGGTTGTGACTTCATTTATCATGTTATCCAGATCTCATCATCATATATATATATATATATATATATATATATATATATATATATATATATATATATATATATATATATATATATATATATATATAATCTCTCTCTCTCGATCACCTGGCCATAGGCTCTACGTATTACACCGTGTGAGTGATATCACGGAGTTGATTAGTCATCACAGCCGTTTCCTTCAGACTCACTACCTGTGTTGATGAAGCAGGTCTCAGATTAGGGTCAAGGGGTGACTTGCTCCAATCCAATAGAGAGAGAGAGGGAGGGTCAGTCGTGGTTGCTGTGTGTGTGTCTCTGTGTCTTTGTGTGTTTGCAGACGACTTCAGCTCCAGAATTAGTCTCCTAAATCCATTACTCAAGGAGAGTTCTCCATGGCAATGGGTCTGTGATCGGTTTCAGCGCACCGCTTCATTAAGTGCGGAGCAGCTGATAAAGCGATGGTATACATAAACAATAAATAAGGTTTATCTGAGCTAGGTCACACAACATGTTTGTAATACTGTACATGCCTGCAGTTGGTTTTTTTGGGGGGTTTTTTGGTCACTGCCTTCATTTAATAGGAACAGAGTCATACTAGCATCGTTATGTTGTACTAGATGTATTAGAGTATCATACAGCATAACATACATTTGTTTCTGTTTTTTTTTTTTTTCTTGTATTTTAGGAGAAAAAAAAAACATTTCAGAGCTTATGAGTCTAGGAGCACATTCTGAACATTGACCAACAGCCTTTTGATGTGTATTCATGAGGGGGGGAAACATATCATTTTAATGTTTAACTATCATGATAAAGCCGATCCTCCATGCCACATTGGCTATTGGTTACATCGGTTATCAAGCAGCATCGATCATAAGCTGGTTCTCTTTTCAAGCAACTCGAGCTCTGAAGTGTGTGTATGTTGAAGAGCATTGCGGGATGCCTGGAGAAATTCCCAAAAAATAAATCAGGAAAATTATTGGTTGAACCATTTACGTTTCTCTTCCCCAGAATCCAAGAGGAAGTTCCCAGTAAGGAAGTTCTGGAAGAGGAAATGTCGTGGATGAAGGAACACCTGTCTCAGCTTGGCTCGCCCGTGGTGCTCTGCCACAACGACCTGCTCTGCAAAAACATCGTACACAACGTGAAGGAAGGTGTGTGTGGATGTGAAGTCCACGCTTTGCGATTTCTCAGTAAAGAGAGAAGCTGCGCTTTTTTTTTCTTCCTTTTTTTTTTGGCCTTATTGAGTTTAAAAAATAAAAGTAAAAAAGGACTGTTTATAGCTGCTGTAACATAAGTGATGACAGAAACTAACTTATTTCATGGAACTGTTGAATTATTGGCAAATTGCAATAATCTGAGAGGAATAACACGCTTTTGGACATGCTGTTATCTGAAAATAATCAACTTTGACATAGCGGGCCTAATCACGCCAGCCAGTCGTTTATTATTTTCCTATGACAGCATGCAATTAATCACAAAAAGCTGACTAAAACGGTGTCGTAACATCTCAACATCATTCCACACCATCTTTCAAAATGTCAGCGTCTATGAATATGCACAAGTATGCAAATTAGTCATCTTTAGCTGTCTCGAACAGTGTGATAGCACTTACTAACAAAGTAATTTAACTTGCAATCCTGTGTATGAATTTCAAAGCTTGTTGAAACATACCATAACAATCCTAACCGCTTTATTCGTTATAGTTGGCTAGTGAGCGTAGCATGCATTTTCTGTGACCGAAAGTTTCCTCCAGGATATCCACACCCTCGAATCCCCCGAAAGCACGTTTATTCGAGGTTATTGAGTAAAATGATCAGAGTGTGGCTCTGTTAATTTTTCCAGCTGTTTTGCTTTTACAGGTTACGTTCGCTTCATAGACTACGAGTACTCAAGTTACAACTACCAGGCGTTTGACATTGGGAACCATTTCAACGAGTTTGCAGGTGAGTGAGTCACACAGAATGATGAATACTGTAGCCCGGAGCATTAATGCTTTGATGTCATGTGCTATGTGTGTGTGTGTGTGTGTGTGTCACAGGCATGAGTGAACTGGACTACGGTCTGTACCCGAGTCGGGAGCTGCAGCTGGATTGGCTACACACCTACCTGAAGGCCTACAAACTCTTCACCAAGAAGGGAGAGGAAGTGAGCCAGCTTGAGCTTGAGACACTCTACGTTCAGGTCAACAAGTTTTCACTGGTGAGGAAATGAATGAGAGTGTGAAGGTGGAAAAAGAGAAACTTTCTCACCATTAATGGCTTGAGAATTGTTATGAGCTGCGTATTGAGCGGTAGAAAGGCAAAATGTGGGAAACAAAACCCCATCATGGCGGGGGGGGGGGGGGACAGAAGGATTCATACACGTGGACCGATGATGAAGTGGAACTACTGCTAAAGGTTCGCTCGGGTCTTATCCAAAATCCAAAATGTAACTGACGATTTGGATCGATGAATCGATTTAAAGGGCAACGACTGAAACGAATCAAGGCAACAATCATAAATAGATTGTTGCTGATTTATAATTTATTTATAAAATATTATTATTGAAAACGGACAGACAACCGGTGTGGGGAACAATATAATACACTACCGGTCGAAAGTTTGTGGACACACGACTGAAATCTTTCTCATGGTCTTAAAAACCTTTTGATCTGAAGGTGTATGATTAAATGTTTGAAATTGGAGCGAAATATTCCGATAAGTGTCCAGCGTAGTTGTGAACTCCTTTAATACTGTTTAAAAAGCGTCTCAGGGAAATTCCTCAAGAAATCGGCTAAGAAAATGCCAAAAATACGTTTCTGGAAATTCTAGGCGAAAAGGATGTTTACTTTGAAGATGCTAAAATACTAAATTATTTTGATTTATTTTGGATTTTTTTATCACAACATAATTCCCATAGTTCCATTTGTGTTATTCCAGAGTTTCGATTACTTTATTATTATTATTCTAAAATGTGGGGGGAATAAATAGAAATAAAGAATGAGTGTGTCTAAATTTTTGATTGGTAGTGTACGTGATGTGTAAATAGTTCATTTGGTCATTTGCTAATAACTCCGAATGGAAATTGTACCATCGTATCATGTGGAAGCCTTCGGTTTACACCCTTACTAATAACAAAATAAATTGAAATGAAATTACAAACATGTTCTCAAATAAGAATTTACAGAACAGGTTCTTCATTTTCAGTCACCCAAAAACAATGTATTTGGGGGGGGTTCGCCGAAAAACCGTAATGTTTTTAAAAATATCCGTACAGGCATGGACGAAGCCTGAGAGAGTGACGTTTGTCATGATGAACCTTTTGTTCCTCTCTTCTAACAGGCATCACATTTCTTCTGGGGCTTCTGGGCCCTCATCCAGGCCAAGTACTCCACCATTGACTTCGACTTCCTTGGGTAAGCAGCTCTCCCAAGGCACTCTCATCTCATTGGCTTTTATTTGACTAAGAAAGTTTAGTTTTAAAAAAAAACTATAGTCAATTCCAGTTATAATGTTGATTATAATTAGAATGTGATTAAATATGCTGGGTTTTTTTTTTCTTTCTTGCCCTGGCAAGCAGATAATATTATGCACTCCCTGACACTCCTTAAACCTGAAATGGTAGAAATGCTCATTTTCCTGTCTTAAGCTGTCAGTTCTAGAAGATTACATCATTTATATTGTTGTGGTTTTTTTTGTTTTTTTTGTGTTTTTAAAAAATGGTAAATCACAAGCAAGGCAATAATCAACATCACACAAAAAGCAAATTTGATCTATAGAAGACATTCAAAACTATGGCCGTGCTCAGGTTTATTATTAACCCTGGCATAATTAATACTCGGACAAAATGTTTCAAAGCAAACTCGACCGAATTTTGGATACGTTTTGAAGTGCAGTTATAAGCAGAATTATGGTTGAATCATGAAAGTGTATTTCTTTCAAGAACAAGTTGAGTCGGATACTCGACAAGTATTTAAAGCATGTAAAACGATGCTTGTCGCAGCTAGTGTTCAAGATGGCTAGTGTATGTATCGGTAATGTTTTTCTGTTTTAAAAATACATTGCCCATCTGTGTGGGGTGGAATGTGAATGAAAGCCTCACTAGGGGACGTAGCAGTTTTCTCGTCTGCTCGCCTGAATAAAAGGTACCGAACGCCATTGGTACGGTTACTAAAGGACGCCGGTATCTGTTTGCAGCGGAAACACAGAAACGTGAGTCAACAGAAAGCACAGGCAGGCTCTGGCACATTACTACCCCATCAACCTGTGGCAGGATTTCTGTTTCTACTGGATCTAATGACTTCCAGTCTTAAACATGCACTGCACGCACAACAAAACAAACGGGTTCGATGAAGGCCTGAACTCAGTGTGTCCTTGTGTGATTATAATAACAATCTGCACGGCGTAAGGGTTTGAAAAGGACATAGTTCGAGTGTGACAGTCGAGGTGAACAGAATTAGACACAATTTGAGGCGTACAGCATCGTAACAAGCATTATTCCATGTTTCGAGAACTTTTGTTATATTGTGGGTGTGGCTAAATGTTAATCTGTGCCAAGAATGTGCTTGGTTATTTTTACTTGGCTATTTGGCCTTTGAAAGATTTTACACTCAACTTCAATCCCTTCAGGGATCAATAAAGGTACATCTTATCTTATCTTCTAGTGTAATTAAAGCTAACTTAACCTTCAGAACTTATAATTGCTGAGGAATTTTGGTGTATGTGTTTCAGTTAGTCGTGTCATTAGGAATCCTTTAATAATTTCCTAAAATGAGTAACCCTGATCTTTTCTTCCACCCCTCCAGATACGCCGTCCTGCGCTTCAACCAGTACTTCAAGACCAAGCCGGATGTCATGGCCCTGAAGATCCCGAAGTGAGAGGAGACAACAAGCTGAGCTGCTGCTTTGCCCTTGGGAATGGAGAAGCCTTTTTGGAAAGGGGAGGGTTCTGGGGTACAGCACGGGTGGGTATGAGGGCAGGTCGAGTTCCTGGTTCCCTCCACTCAAACACAACTCGGTCCACATGTGTGTATTTACTTCCACATTTCATCACATCATAAAGCGTTTTTTTTTTTGTTTTGTTTTGTTCTTTTTGGCGCACTTTATTTATTTCTGGCTCACTTTTATATAAATATTATTGCATGCATTCACCCAAACTTCTTTTGCAGTGGGGTTTTACAGTGTGTATCTGCAATTATATAACTAATGCCTTTGCTTTCTTTCTTTCTTTTTTATTTCTTTATATATATATATATATATATATATATATATATATATATATATATATATAAATATATAAAAGAGCAAGCAAGAGAGAGAGAAAAGTTTCAGCTGCCCAAAAAAATTATAATCAGAAATTAGTTTTCAGACCTGAAGCAGCATATGTGGTAGTCTGGAATCCTATGCTTGGTTAAGCATGACATTTTTGACTTTTTTTTTTTATCATCTTCTTTTTTTTTTTTTTTTTGCACTCTAGACATTCCTGAGAGGTTAAGGCCACCGGGGCCAATCGTCCTTCTCTTTCTGGGGACCAGGGTTTTTTTCTCTGCCTTTTAAGCTTTTATGGTAACGAGTAACTCTGTTGAATTTTCCACTCAGCGCAGGTGATGGAAAAATCTCAGCCCTGGCCTCCGCCTCTGTCATTTGCCCTCACATTACCTGCTGAGGGACATACCGGGCAACCGAAGTCCCAGAAGCTTGACTGGGAATTTTTTTCTAATGACTAAAAAAAAAAATTCGTCAATCTGTTCAACCAATTCCTGAAAGGAAAAAGGTGCTGGAGGTTATTTAAGCTCGTTGCATAATTTGATCCAGCAGATGTTAAGGCTTTGTGTGGCTCGAGTTCCTCACACATTAGATCTTGAAGCAATAGATTCAGGTATAACCTTTACACTAATGAAGTGCATATTATTAATGATCACAGCAGACAGGTGACAAACGAAAGGGGGGGAAAAAACACACTTATCAAATCTCAACAAAATCGGACACTTACAGTACGAGGTGAGAAGTTAGACAGCGCGCTCCACCACCATCATCATCAAAACACCGCTTCAGAGAATGTCTTCTGGTGTTCATCGCTTCAGTACAGTTCCAAAGAGGTGTAAAATAGTTTTCAAGGTGTACTCATGTTGTACTGGTGGCTCGTGGTGGCCCAAAGCACCTTACTAAGCCACGTCCTTTAGCTTGTCCTCTGTTTGGAACAAAAGCTTTACTGTTAATAGAGATATGCCCTTATTTCTTATAAAGTTGTTGTTTTGAGTTGTCTAGTTTTTTTAAACTTATCTTGTTATTCTGGCTTAATATTTAACATTTCACAATCTATCAATAAAAATTAATTTATTGTGTATTAGCTTAGTTATTACTTCGTAAACTGTTTCCCTGATAGTCAGTAAGCCAGGCGCTGCTTTAGTGGAAATTCAGTTCACACATTTGTTATGGCTAGTGATTATTAATTCATTAAAATGCGTTCAGGTACGAACGATTCAAATTCGAACGAACAAAACGAGCGCTGTGATAGGACCATTCTGTCCATTTTAAGTGTTATGAGAATAAAAATAATACGACACAGACAGAATTGCAACATTATATTGAAATAATACGATACCAAGTCAAAATAACATATCCTCTCATGAAATAATGAGATCTTAAGTTGGAATGATGACGTATCTTAGAATAATGAGTTTAAAAAAAAATGAGAGATTACATCAAAATAATGACGTACCTTGAAGTAGAGTTGTCAAAATAACGAGCTCTTAAGATCTTCAAGCTGTGTTATTTCGACGTATATTACGTAGAGATAACATCTTGAAATCTTGCATTAAATCAAAATAACCATATCATGAAATAACGAGTTAAGTTGAAATAATGACATCTCATTATTTGCCTTTAATAACTCATTTCAAGATATTGTGCCATTATTTCAACGTAATTTATTTTCAAGCTAGGTTGTGATTTCGACTTATTAATCGTTATTTCGACTTGAAAATATGAATTCACAATAATGAGACATTACGTCAAAATAAGGCCATAGCTTGATTCTTAATTATGTTGAAAGTAATATCATAAAATAACGACTTAAGTTGTTGTAACGACAAATATTTCAATTTAATAGCCAATTTCTAGATACGTTTTGTTTGAACTTTATTACAGGACGTCATTATTTCAATTTAAGATCTTATTATTTCAACGTAAAAAAAAATTATTTTAACTTAAAATATTATTTAGATGTAATAACTTTTATATTTAAGATATTAAGTCATATTAATGACGGGGCATTGCTCTAATTTAACCTCGTGTAATTTGTTTGACCTTTGCATCTCTTTGCTTTTGACATTTTCTCCAAGTCGAATCTCTTCCTCACCAAAGTGCGAATCCTGATCCTATTCTCAAACCAGGTGGCATTTTCACACCAAAGTAAAAATAGATTGATTTCCGAGGTCGATGAGCTAGAGGTAGCCGTGCGTTATCCTGCGTCCCCGCCGCTCAGGTGCACTGCCGTGCGTTAATGGTTGATGACGCTAGTTAATAATGAATCAGGCGAACCTGCGGGCAATAACTGGAGCCAAGAGGCACTTCAGAAACACCATGAATAATTTTGTAGCCACTGTGTCACTAATGATCCTAAATGATCTGACGTCGCCGTGCTGAGTTTGTCCTGGCTTTGACTTCTCCTTTCTTCTCTTTCGTCTATTATTTATTCCAATTTTAAGTGTTTTTATGAAAACTTCCTAGGATTTCTTAGGGTTTTATTTATTTATTTTTTTTGTTTTTTGGAGACATGGTTATGAGTGCTGCTGCTTGTTAGTCTCCGAATTTCTTTCTTTTTTTTCTGCACTCTCAGAAGTAAAGGTACCGAACTGACTTTGATCCATGTCACTGAAGTACCATTTAGTGCGTGTCTTTTACAATTAATCCGCTTTTAGCGTAAACGTACAAGGTCCGATTTTATACCTTCCGGTATTTTTAAAGGTGAAAAAAGAGATAATATAGATACAAACGAACGATGTACCCTTAACGGTACCACACCACACCAGCGTAAAAGTACCATACCTTTTGCTACCTTTTTATTTGAGAGTGTGGTTGCTGTAATGAAATGCACTAATGTTCTCTGTAGGTGTATATATGTGAATGTTGCTCATTAAGGTGGTCCCAGAAAGAAAATAATCTAGCACAAAAAAAAACCCAAACACGAACGGATGCTGACGGTCATTCTGGAATAACGGTACCAAAAAGGTACTTTTCTTTGGTGCAAGCGTTGCACTATCAAGGACATCTTTTGCATGTACGTTTAAGGCATATAACCGGACCTTAAGGAGCATTTGTGAGCCTTTTTAAAGCTTTAAAAGCTAATCAAAGGTCCACACACTAAATGGTACCAGCCTGGCGACAAGGAGAAGTACCATTTGGTACTGAGATTTCCGAGAGGAATGAAAGAAAGCCAGTACTTAAATTTTTGTCTTTTTAGGCACATCTGAAAAGCTCGGAGTTATAAATATATAATATATATTTATACACACACAGAGTAAAAATGTACAAACAAACTTGAAAGTGAAGGCCCATGTTTTTTAAAATATGCATATGAAGTAGCACTAGTGTTAAAAATCTTTAATGTAACTCATTGCATCTGTCAATATTGTTTAGATTCATTTAAATATTTTATTATTGTTGTTTTTTTTCTTTTCATTTTTCCATTACAGCTATTTTCTCAGCTTGCAGTTCTTTTGTGATCGATTGTTTTTTGGGTGTTTTTTTGTTTGTTTTTGTTCTGTGAATATACCGAACTGACTTGAACCAGTGTACAGTTAACAGTGTGTTTTCTCTTAATCTCGACATTACCATTTTGTACCTGGAATTGGACTGGACCGGTTCCTGGTGTTTCTCTCCGACATGGTCACTATGAAACAGGAGTTGCATGGAGGTGTATAGACTCATCACCACCAGAGAGCACTGTAGGTTTGCGCTGAAGAGCACATGTGACCTTGAAGGGAATGTAAATACTGTGAAATATTGTGAAAAAGACGATACTGTACTGTACAATGACCCTTTCGACCTCGGCTCAAGCGCCGAAGAGAGTAATTTAACATTTTTGTTCTTAAAGAATTCCATTAAAAGAAAAAAATGTCTGAATTAAAACTGTCATTTAATCATTTCACCGAGAATTGTGTGCGGAGTTCGTGTTAATAAATACCAATAAGCTGAAGTACAGTGATGTTATTAGAAGAATATCTGTATCAGCACGTAGCATTCAACCAAGGATGTCAGATAATTCATATATTTGGGGATTTATTCTTAGATTATGAAACCACAGAATGACTTAAACCGCTATTTTATTTAAATAAAAATACCACCACAAAGTTAATAAATATTTATTTATTATTATTCGATTTTTTTTAACTTACATTTTTTAAAATAGTTTTCAATTATTAAAAGTAAATGATTACATTCTCATTTTGAATAATGGTTTAATTTAGTTGAATTTAATTATTAAATGTAGTAATTGAGTAAGCATTTAATGCTCTGCTTTGCCCATTTTAATGCAAGTTCAACAAGCTCCTCCAGATTCGTTTGTTGTTCAGGGGGACGCTTTTATTTTTAATGGTCGGTCTTGCAAAACTCTAAATGTTCTACATGCTCAACAAGAGCTCTGAAGGTGTGCTGTGTTATCTGGCACCAAGATGTTAGCAGCAGATCCTTTAAGTCTTGTAAGTTATGAGATGGGCCCTCAACACCTTGAGCTCTTAGTCATGTTACTAAGTCACTGTTATTAAGGAATACCGTTGCCATGAAGGGGTGTACTTGGTCTGCGACAATGTTTAGATAAGTGGTGCCACTTTCAGTGGTGGACAGGGGTCAGCGGTTAGCGGTTGTCCTTCCTTGGGCAATTTTGGAGATGCTCTGATCCAGTCATCTGGCCATCATAATTAGAACTCAAACACGACAGTAAGATGTGTGGACTTACTGTGAAAAAGAATAATCCAGACTGAATAGGATCATTAGAAGGTCGATCGTCTTCCTACGGCGGCGTTGTAGAATTCTTTCTTCGGATTGGCCAGAACGAGATGTTTAACGATTATGGAAGAAGTCTCCATTTTTAAGCACTTCGTATCAGTCCAAGTTTGTTTTCAACACATGGGAAAACAACAGGGCAGTTGAAGGAACAATTTTTTTTTTTATAGCTGCTATAGCATAAGTGATAACAGGAACTAACTTGTCTCATGGACTTTGCACAGGTCTAAATGTAACTACAACTGGATAAAAAGTATGACGTGTTGGGTGTTGGCAAATTGTTGTAGTAGCTATAAGAGGAATAAAACAGTTCAGGACATTTCGAGATGGTAAGAGTAACTCCATCACATGATTATTTTCCTATAATGTCGCAACACAAAAATGTTTTATTCCTCACTTCAAATACATTAGTACGTTTGTTTGCTGACCTTTTACATTGAGTAGCTAGATTTATTTATTTATTTTTGTGGCAATGCAATCATTTTAACTCAACAGCTTAAAAATAGATCAATAATTCAACCCTACATTGTTCATTGTAATTCTTGGTTTCATAAGAAGGAGAAAAGCGCTGCCTGGAGATTCGTGTAACGTGTCGGTTTGGTGCGTGTTCCTTTATTTGGGTTTCATCCTTGAACTTTTGCCCGTCTCCTCTGCTTCATGACCCGCGTTCACTCCCTGTTCCTCGGAAAGCGAGCACAGGAAGTCTTCTATCAAGGATATCCTGAAGCAAACACTCGCACACTGTCGAATTTCCAAGGCTAATTTGGAGTCACGCTTACATTTTGCTTTTTTCCCCCTTATAATGTGAGATCAGAGCGTTGTTCTCAAGTCTGTGCAAGTTTTCAGTAGTGTAAGAAATGATAGAATGTGCTTGATGCTGATTTGTCTGAAGTTGTGTTTTTTGGGGTTTTTTTTTTGTATAACTTTCTATAGTAAACAACTTAAACAGGGACTTGCATGTTGGATGCTCCACATAAACTGATTTTTTTTTTTTAAAGGTTTCTGATTAGAGATGTTTTGTTTAACATTTATGGAAGGAGTCTCCAGTGTCAGAAGTAAAGCTGTAATGTCATGTTTTCTTGACATTTCTTAGAGAAAATAAAAGGCAGGGTAGGAAAGGACTGTTTACAGCTGCTGTAATGTAAGTGAAAACAGGAACCTACTTGTTTTGTGGATGTTCCACGACATGAAATGTAACTATAAATGGATAAAAAGTATGTCATCAGGTTCTTTAATTAAAAATTATGTACAATACTGCTGCAGTATAAAGGAAAAATCACTTCAGGGACGTGTTATTTATTGGAAAGTAATCAACGTCAGGGTGGTCAGTTATCCCGCCTCATCACACCGCTCCGGCGCTGATTATTTTCCCATAACAGCATGCCACCACTTTTACTTTAGCTGCACTTTTCTCCCCATTTGAAAGTTTGCGTCTCCATTGAAACGTTGTGAAATTCGTAAGCCTAATGTCCATTTTAAGGAAAAACCAAAGAATCAAATCTAACTGCAAAAAAGGAACAATTATTTTTTATTAAAACCTCAAAACAAACCAAAACATACAGGGAAAATGTACACCTTTAACTTATACACTTTTATAAACAAAATAAAGTCTATAATCTATATTTACAACAGCTGGGTTTTTTTTCAACAGTAGACCAAATCATAAGTTCTTTTTTTTTCCTTCTAAAATTCTTCAAAAATCTGATTTTACAGGTAAGATACAAACTGTATCAATTCCTATTTTAAATTATATACACAATTCCAGCATGTTTGTTTTATATGCCAGCTAATGATAGACCGTTCTCTTTCTTTCATTCCTCAGTTTCTCTAGTTATTAATTTATTTATTAAAAAAAAAAAAAAGAATCTCATTTCAACTAAAAAAAAATATTTAAAATTAAAGTAAGTATTAAAATGGCAGTAATAACTTTTGAGTAGCTGGCATGGTCATAAGCTGTGAGGTGGAATGATCGTTCAATAAATCAAAAACAGTTACAAACGTTAATGCAAACCCACGCTATATACACAAACTAAACAAAAACGATGGGAATAAAGCGAGGTCGGATGGATTACTGCTCACATATTCCTTTATAAACTTTACTCAGACTGTCCTAATTTATATATATATTTATATATAGGTGCTCCAAAAAAAAAAAAAAAAAAAAAAAATTTTAAAAAGTGCATTTTACATGCCTGTGTGCCTCCTATACTGTAGGACTTAATAATCATTTGAGGTCAATACCAGTCCTAAACAGCAGAGGGCGCAATCAACTGCTGTAAACTCTCAGAAATCATAAAGTACCAAACTGTACTATTCCTTGCAAGAGTGGTAACATCTTTTGTACCTTTAGTATGCATCTAAGGTGTATTTAAGGTGCATAACTTGACCACTAAAATGCTATAAAAGCTAATAAAAAGAAAATTAATGCACCTTCCTCACACACTAAAAAGGCACAAATGATGCCAATTGGTACCATGCCAGCGACAAGGAAAAAAGTACCGTTTGGTACCTTTTTATTTCTGAGAGGGTACACATAAGATTTTGGGTAGAACTCCTGAAGTTAAACTCCTAAGCTCCTGAAGAGTACAAATCTTACTTTAAAAATTTTTTTTAACTGCATTTGTTTATTTTATTATTATTATTTTACATTTCCTTTTCCTTCACAGATAAGCATCTGTAAGAGTTTATCTTTCAGCACTCCAGGCATGGAAAGTACCGCATTCGGCTACGAACAGGAACTCTAACTTAAGGCAGAGGAAATGTTTGCCGGAAAAGCCTCGGTGACATAACAATAGTAAAAAGAGCAAACAACGTTTTTAAACACCGCATATAATTGAAAAATAATCATTTACTTTGTTTTCAGTTGAGTTATCATTTTTATATATATATATATATATATATATATATATATATATATATATATATATATATATATATATATATATATATATATATATGACTGCTGGGAACATTTAAAATGTAGATTAATAATAAATTTTAAAAAAAGAGTACATCTTTTCAGCGTTCACTCATAGAAAAAAAAAATCCAGCTTGGTGTGAGGAGCTAAAAAAAAAACAACGACAAAAAAAAACAACCTAGTACACCATCTCTTTGCCAGCTCTATAGTTTTTTCATCTTCCTTATTAAGTGATTAATGAAACTGATCAATAAGTGATCCAGGGAAGGCAATTTTCTAAATGTCTTACTGTTGCGTTATTTGCGTTATTAAAAGAACTTGTCTGATATAAGTATTAGTAGGCATATATTCAGAAACTGGTTCTGTTCTACCAGTTTGATGTGTGTTTTGGCAGCTTGTAAGATGTACTTGTCAGTAGCCTTAATTGTATCGGTATTTTAGTGGCATTACATGCATGTTTGAGATGCTTAATATTGGTATTGCTCGGATCACGGGCCGTGAGTTTGACACCCCAACACACTGCTCCTCATTCAATACAGAAATTGATGGGCCAAAAAGGAAAGTTAATCAGTCCATACAGGATTTCGCCTTCGAGTTTTTATTTTTCTGATTGTTGTTGGCAACAATGCTTGCTTTTTCTGCTCCCCCCCTACCCCCCACCCAAATTTTGCGACACAACTTGCAGTATTTTTTGTGCTTTTTTTTTGTCTGTATATGGAAAACTACTTGAATTGGCAAAATCACAACTGCATGAAATTCACTATTGCAGTGATGTTTGTTGGTAAATGAGACCTTTTAGCTGTACTCATGTTCGACGCACATGATTGTCCTCACAATACGCATCATATGATGCATCTTGGCGAAAATCTGCGGTGAATTCGAAAAATCGCGAGCTCCTCCAAATATTGCAGAGTTTGCTTGATTTTGCGTTTGTTTCTGCAAGAGCAAAACGCCGAAATCCTGGAGGGACTGCTTATAAGAGCGCCATGTTTGGTCTCCAAGATTTTATCCTTGTAGCTCCAGTGCAAACCTGGAACAAATTTACGTTTGAGGTCAATTATGCAGGTTTAAATTGATTAGTTCACAAATAATGTAAACCTATTGATTGATTTCAGCATGAATTAAAGGAATCATTTGGCCAAAAAATGATTTTCATTTTTGCGTATGTTTCCATTAATGTTAGCTCTGTTAGTCTGGTAGCGCTATTTAATTTAACCTAAACTACAACTGTTAAGCCTGATTTCCCAGAGTTTATCTGCTGCTCATACGCGCAGTTCTTCCTGTGACATCATCTGCATTTTAAAGTCCTTTTCTCTGAAGGAAAAAAAAAGTGCAGTACTTTGACCGACAGCAGCACTGAAGGACTGTCAAACACATCTGTTATTGTTTATTTTAAATAACTAGCATTTTTTAATAAGCCGTCCCTTAACATTGTCATCACGACTGGCATAAAGTCGTCTAGGAAAAGCAAAGATTCACTTCAGGGTGAACTGTGAGCCCTCGACACGTGAAAGCACGTCAACCCAGAAACCCGAACATTTCACCTCACAGCACCCTGCACTCTCGTCCCACCCGTCTGTCAGTCGGTGAGGACAACTAGCTCGCCCTCGCTGCGCTCTCCCGCGTCACTCTCTTCTCCCTCGCTGTACGGTGGTTTGGAACGTGGCCCGTCCGGCTCCTCTGGGCCACGTGGGGCTTGGGGTGGCTCGAGGGAACGAGGGAGGTAGTGCTCCAGAAGGGAAGGGTGCAGAGGCAGGGTCATGGACATGGGTTTGGTGGAGTACGGAGCATCGGCCGTGGAGTAGTGCAGCTGCTGATCTGATTGACTACGAGGTAAATAAGAGGATATCAGCTTTTGGAAACATGACAAGGAAGCCAAGAAATCAGTGATAATTATTTTCATATCAGTCAGATCTTAATTTTATAACATGATACATTCACTTAACCGTAAATACAATATAAGCAGATAAAAATGTACAAACGTCACTATTTAGTAGGTAAATGCAATTGTTGGCAAATTGCTCTGGTATAAAAGGAATAACGTACTTCTGGACGTGATGACATGAAAATGGCATCAATATCACACCAGTCGCTGATTGTTTATTTTGCTTACTTATTTATAAAGGAAAGTGTGGTAACAAGCCAATGCAGTTCTTAAGCAGGTGAGTGAGTAGTATTCTGTGCCAGTCAATTTTCAGCTTGATTTGTTCACCTGGGTGGGTATGAGCTGCGCTGCTCCTGCCTGCGGCTCTTCATCATGGCTTTGTACTCGCCCACACGCAGCCGCCTGCCTTCCACAATGCATGTGCGCTTCGGCCGGGGTTTGTACTTGTAGTCGGGGTAGCGCTCCAGGTGCTGCCTGCTCAGCCTGGCCTGCTCCTCATAGTACGGCTGCTTCTCCTGGTTCGACATGGACTTCCAGCGTGAGCCTACAGGGGGCAAGACAGAGACACAAATAAGAGTCACTCCATGGAAACTGCAGCTGTTCAAATGTATAAAGTTTCACTTTGCAGTGGATATTGTTTAATATGATTAATGCAAGGTGTTACACCTGCGAAAGTAAGCATTTACATTCAAACTCTTCTAATAAAAACAAGGTTTCTATTAATAACAACAATATTTCTCAGTCAGTCAAGCACAAATTATGGTATTTAACGGAATGAAGTTGTTCTTAGAGATTAGGAAGTACTGCAACCTATTAAATGTGTTTCGGGAATATTCCTAGTTTATTTCTGCATCAATATTTGTTGACGTGTATTACACAATCAAATATCTACGTTTACTATATATACGATAAATTTCCCCACATTCATACAACACAAACCAGCTGCCAGGGTTTTATTTAAGTAATTTATAAAAGAATGTTTACTTTTTTTGCATGATGAAAATATCAGGCTACATTTTATATATGCTGTAAGCTTTTTCCTTGTTTTTATTACCCAAGTTTTTAATACCTAATCCACACAGCTTTCCACATACAGATTGCACAACCATCGTCGACCTGATGTTCAGTTTATAACGTGACTAAACATTAATATTTAATTTAGTATTATAAATCATTAGGACATTAAATCATTATTTACTAACTGTTTTTCGCTCCCAAAATGTAACCTACACCTCTCTGTTTCCAAATCATCAATCATGGGTTTTTCTAAACTATAAGTAACGTAAGCGGTTGTTTAGGTCCTAAGAGCCACTACGGGGTGCTGAAAAAACCCCGCAAGATGCATTCCTAGGGTTCCCGGGATAAGGCTCTGGATCCACCGCAACCCTGAACAAGATGAAGCTCTTAGTGAAGATGAACGAATGAGTGCGATGAGTGGCAGTGAACCCATGTTTGATCAGGCTTTGCAGAACTTAAGATTATAGATAAAATCAACATTTTTTAGTTTGTCATTTTATCGTCCTTTTTTTTGGGGGGGGGGGGGTACACTGTGTTACGCAGTGTTATATATATTTATATATATATAAAACTAAAATAACTAATATGCTCTCACCTTAACTTCTAAGAGAGTTATCTTGAAATATTCAAGTTAGCAAACCTTGAGTTCGGTCCTTGAGTTTTTTTAGAGATAAATTCTTTGTTACTTCCGTGTAACTCATGTTTAAGTGGAAACGTTATCTTTTGACCCGTATGCCACATTTTGGTAATGTCAGGGTAAGTGTGAGACGGTTCTTCAAAATTCGTTTGTCTAGAATTTTACCCACCCTCATGTCACAGTTTGGCTTTCACCGACAGACCCATTGTGGTCTGTAGGTAGACTGTTATCTCGTTTAAAGTTTTTTAAAATTTATATTGAGAACACAATGTAGCATCCCAATAATGCTAAACGTTTTAAGCTCTGAAAGTCAACAAGCATTCAAAAATTTCACGTCCGTGACCCCGAAACTGTGTGAATATACTGCACACATGGTGCTTAGATCGTTCTGGCTGCTTTTGAGTAATAACCAATAATGCAAAGTTTAAGTACGTTAAACTGGTAGACGTAGCAGAGGTTCGCCTGTTTGACGGTTTGGTATTATCGCGTAAGCTCTAGAAGAATGTAAAGGCAAGCATGTAGACACTAAGGCATAGAAAAAAAAACACACTAAAGGTGAAGACTGAAGATGACTGGAGTAACAATAGGTGAGTAAACGGTTCAAATGAATCCAATCAGGGTCACAGGCACTGAGTGACTCGGGCAGGCAGGAGGAGATGGAGTGGTGGGGGTGTGGGGGAGGATGTCGTGAGTTTTTCAGACTCTGCACAATGGAAAGGAATGTTAGTGTTTTGTCAGAGGAAGAGGGGTAGGAAGGCAGCTGGAGGAGGAGGGGGTGGATCTGGGTGGTGTTTTCCTGTCGGCCAGGGAAGCCAGGTGGCAGTTCATGCCCCAAGCAGTGCCGCCTTCCAACTTTCTCCGTCACCCCCCTCATGCCCCCCCATCCTCCAGCTCGTTAGTGCCAGGGGCGGTGGTACATGAGATGACCTAAGAATCGGTAAGCAACACCTGGACTGATTGAGGAAACCACCAGGCAACAATGAAGGGCAAGTATTGTGAGGACAAAGATGGTGAGACAAGGTAAGGTGGAGAACAAGAAATAATTAATAAGATAATTAATAGGAAAAAAGCAGGTGAAGATTGAGCAAGTTAGAGGTTAACACTGTGCACACACAAAAAAGCAAAGGTGACTGAACAATCGAGCAAGGTTTTTTTTTCCCCCCTCACCCAGGATCTTGCTGATGCTTGAGTTATGCATATCAGGAAAGGCTTGTAGGATGCGCCGGCGTTCGTCCTTAGCCCACACCATGAAGGCGTTCATGGGTCTCTTGATGTGACCGGAAGAGGTGCTCCGGCTGTCGCTGTAACCCCCGACTCCAGAGATCATCTGTCCTATAGTACACCATGTGACAAAAGTATAAAGGCATGTGTTTTTTGTCTTTTTTTAAATTAAGGAAACAAATAATCAAGGGCGAGCCTTTAATTATCATTCTTTCGTCTGTTATAAATTCCAAAGTAAATAATGATAGCCTGCTGTGATGCAATTAGAGCAAAATATGCTAATTGTCACATGTGCTCCAGGCATAAGGAAGTTCTTGCGTTAAAATGGTCGAGCGTGCTTTCGAATCCAAAACACCAATTACAAAAAGGACAGTAGTACCTTCGGAGTCGCTGCTGAGATGCTCGTCGTTCGTCCGTACGGACTGTCCGTCCTCCGCACGGTCGGCACGGAGTATGCGGTCAGCTCGGGACGCTTCCTTATAATCGCTCTGTGCACAATGCAAACAAAACAAACGCGTTTATACAGCGAATGCCGTCAAATAATGCCGACCCAACCCGGTGACGCCCATCCCAAAAACAAGGCGTGAAGAAATTGACAAAAATAATAAACCTCTAAATAATCTAAGCGCTTCTCTATAGGTGACTAAACATATACTTATCATCAGGGTGTCATTATAATAAGAACACAAAAAACAAGTTTGAAGAAGGTCTGAAAGGTGACAGGCATTTAAAAACAGGTTCGTGAGGAATGCATAACAACCTGCATTCATGACAGATAAAGGGCAAATTATCGTACCATCCTGCAGGTTAAAGCTGAAAATACTGGAAAAACTAAAGTGACTTGTTGACAAGTGCTCTTCAGAAGTCACGGTCACACCAAGAAAATTAAACTTACAATAAGAAAGGGATGAAACCATTTGAAGAACAGCTGTTCCCCTAAACGCTGCCCCAGTTCAAGTGACTTGGTGTAAATCTATACTTGACCCTGAACGCGTTCTCAGATGTCACGGAGTTTCGCGGTGACAAACGGCATGCCCAGGTGCCACCGATCAGCCTCGTCGGAGAGAGCTGAAGTGGAGTGTGTAAATATGTGTGTGTGTGTGTGTGTGTGTGTGTGTGTGTGTGTGTGAGAGACAGTGTTCGGTGCTTGCTGCTTTAAGACATTGACTCACCAGCCTTGTGCTGCTGTCCCTCTCTCGGCTCGCTGGACCTTGGCCTCCTCGCAACAGCTGCTGGGCTTCGTGGATGGTTTGGCTCACAATATCCCCCTCTCCCAAAAAGCCTAGGGAAGGAGACAAGACAAAGACAGAGAGAGATTTACACGCGATCATTTATCCTCTCCACTCCTTCCGTCTAACACCTAAGGAACTTGGCTCTCTTCCAAGCTCATGGTCTTTAAAAAAGAAAAAAAAGAAAAGAAGCTAGGCTGCATTTCAAAGGCCTGATCCGCAGGGCACGCCCAAGGGGACTAACGCATTTTCTTGTTTAGATCAGGAAGCTTTGGAGGTGATGACAATTGTCAACAATGTCTCGATTTCAGTACGACAACAGCTAAGAGAAGAAGAAGAGAAGGAGTTACTCTTCTATAGACTCAGGGAAACACCCATGAGTACGTCATTATAAATCAATTAAAAATAATCAACATAAAATAAACATATCGTTTATTATGGCATTTTGTTTCGAGGCGTCATCAACCCCCCCACATTAAAAATGCCATATACATGAATATGTCTTTTTTGTTGCTGCTTTGTGAATGAACACAATGAGTCTGGATTTGAATTGCAAAAACGTTCAGCAATTTATTTCACAGCAGCCAAACTTATAAGCCAAAATATAGGCTTACTATATATCTTATATAATGGCCATATGTTCATCATGAACACCAGTCACGTCAGCTAGCTACAACTAAGTCGTGGGTTCCATGTCTTCGTCTTTTAATAATTAGCATCCGGCAGCGAGCTTATTTAGCGACACGACGAGCTGAGATCATACGCAACGATACCTTAAATCGGGTTGAAAGTCTTGATGGCGTGTAAACGATGCTGACCGGAACACCGATCTTCATATTAATAAAAACCAGCCGTTACGAGTTGAAGTTAACAGGTTCTACATTTTGCTCGGTCACGGATGAAATGGGATAACTTACAAAAGAAGTCAAAATAAATAAATAAATAAATAAATAAATAAGCAAACAAATAAATAAATAACAGAAGCAGAAAGTCGATACGAAAAATGAGCGACTCAAACTGGTTTTTAGATCAACGCAGCTCGTAATGCAGTCAATGGCTGAATCGATTCCAGCGACAGTGAGGAGCAATAGGGCGAATGTATTGATCGTGTAAAGTCTGTTGACTACAGAACGGTGAAAAGTTGTACAGCGCTTTATCACTGATTGTGCGTCTGAGACACTTTGCTTTGCTGTTTTTGCGGAGGCAGGATGATAAGAAAATGTAAAATAGGCATTCGGCAGGAAACCATGAGGGAAAAACCTTGCGGCTAAACGTAGGCATACTACGTATACTAATATTCCCATATTTTATATACACCAAGTTCATGGTTTATTACGTCCACCTACGATACAGGCATACTTTGTAGTATTAAAGTTATTGTACTTACTGACTGTAGTCCAACTGTTACCATGTACGTTTTTCTTTCAACCGTTTTATTCATCCTTCGACTACTCAACATTTTCTCATTATCTAGTGTAGAATTCACGCCAAACCCAAAGCGTAGCGACCTACAAATATGCTGAAAAGACGAAAGCCAACGAAGACCAAAGAGAGGACGTGTATGAGAGCTTATTTAATCTGTTCTTTGACATAACAGATGTATTCACTTGTACTAGCTGACCGCTAATTCAAAACGGTAGTAGACTAATCATCGTTTCCATAGCCGATGAGTGCGGTAGAGTTCATGCAAAGGAATATCAAAGTGAAAGTGTTCCATCAAAGCAAAAAGGAAGACATACATTTTGTCCCAGCGTAGTCTTATACAGTGACTATAGAATTTCCTTACCATCACTGGTTTTTCCACCACCCAGACTAGCTAACATCACCACAGTGGCAATCTGTGACTATATTAAATCACCTAATAGCGCAGTGATCACCAACCCAGTTCCTGAAGATCTAACTTCCTCAAGACTTTCGCTCCAACCATAATCGTGCTCGCCCGACCATCTAAATCATTGCCTTAAGACAGTGGTTCCCAAACTTTTCCAGGGCAAGGCCCCCCAAATGGCATTAACATTTGACCGAGGCCCCCCTTTTGCAAGATGTCTTTAAAACACATTAAAAATACAGACTTCTGAATATATCTCCATTTTTTTTTACTAATAATTACATCTTACATCTTTACATTACATTAGATTAGGAATTGATTGTGTGTGTGTGGTTGTCTGAGAGTGAGAAAGAGAAAATCATGTGTTTATTTATTTTTCACACCAAATTGTTGAGGCCCCCCGGGCGCCCCCGGTGGCCCTCACTTTGAAAACCACTGCCTTAAGACATTCTTGCTCAGCTAAAACGAGCGTGTTAGATCTTGGTTGGAGATGAAACCAGCAGGAAGGTAAGTCTCTAGGAAGAGAATCGGTGACCACTGTAATAGTGCATAACAGGTTCTGAAAGCTCTTCTTCTTCCTCCTTAAATTACTTCTTAGAATCTACTTTAAGAGCTGGTTATTAGTGTTCGAATTTGAGTTCGAGACCCCTGGATTCATGGAAAGGGAGCACCACTGAGAATAGGCGATCAAAAATATCCACCCAACCTTGGTGCCGTGGTCATAACCTCACACAGATGAGTGTACCTGATACACTCATATCACTGTCGCACATTACCAAACAGTGCACTGTAGCACTCGGTAATGTACACCGAGTGAACAAGAGGTTCACCAATCGGTGGGTCTGCTAAACCCTGTGGTACATCAGTATACACACTGAATGAATGTGCATATCATCACACACCCAGGCTAAGAGCAGGTCGAGGGGAGCTGTGCTGTAGATCTCTAGCCCTGTAGGTGGACTGAAGGTGGGAAGAGGGAAGATCCAGACTCTGGGGGCTCTTGGGTTTGGATGTGAGGTTCAATGGCTGACTGCTTTCCTGTAACAACAAGAAAATATAAGATTCACAAAATGAAAAATAGGAAATGATGCTGTAAAGCTGAGAAGAAAAGGAAAAGAAATATGTACCTGTCGAAAGACTGTACCACCGGATCTTTCGATAGGGGTGGAGTGATGGTTTGGGAGAAGCTGCATGGGATATTCCACTGAAAACATAAAAAAAGATGCATCCATCATGAAAACTAATTAACTGGCATGATTACTGGCTAAATATAGTTCAAAGACTTTTTAAAGTATTTCCTTGATGAAATGAGGGGGAAAAAAGCAGGAGAATGGTTCTTTGAGGGTTCTTTGAGGGTTCCTTGAGGGTCCCCCACCAAAACCATTAACTCATTGACTAACCTAGCAGTCATGTTTCTAACCCCAAGCGCTGAACTTGGACAAAACAACAACAAAACACAACACGTTAAAAAACACAGCCACTTCTTTTCTCCTATTGTGCTCCTTTCTTTTGAGTCACTTTTGCCTTAAGGGAACATACAGTACTTTTGAGCTATAGCATGTCCATGGCTTTCCACAACCAGCAGCAGCACACACTTCAAATAAAAGGACGAGTCGGAGCTTCTGCCGAGGCCTGCGCACAGTCTGCGCACCGAGAAGCAATTCAACTCCTCTGACCTCTAGTCGAGCTTCTCGTGTTTACACAAGAGGAACAAAAGCGGGAACACCAGCGTTGAGGCATTCATTCGCACAATTACTGCTTTTATTTACAAATTAAACCTTGAGATTAAGGGAAGAGGAAAGAAAAAGGGAAAATCAAAAACCAAGATGCACTGAGGTCAGAAACTCTGAGGTTTCTGAGAATTTTATTCAGCTGAAAATTGACTATGACCCAGGTGTCATCGTTTTAAAAAAAAAAATTTTTAACTCATTGTGCATTGCGACACACTAACAAAAGACAAAATCACACTCAGTAACCTTGGCCCACAAAAGACCAGATCAAACAAAAACAAACTAAAAAAAAAAAAACTTTCAAAAGGTGTGGAGGTTGTTAATATTTGAAATCATTCGGTTAGATCTCTTAGACAGAAAGCATTTGATCGATGTGAGAAGATCACGCCACTGAACCCGGTTCCTCCACTCGTGGTGTAAAAGCTAACAGTTACACAATACGGAGCTGACGTCCAATGCGACAGAATGCCAGGATTCGAGAAACAAAACACTCCATTTATTGAGTGATAAAGGAAGGAAGGAAGAAAGAAAGAAAGAGAAAGAATTTAGCACAGGCAGAAAGAAAGGAACAAAGAAAAACGCAATTACGAAAACAAGAACACGAGAGGGAAAAAAAATGACGCAAGTACAAGAAAGAACGCAAGTACAAACGTAAAGAAGGATGTAAAGAAAAGATGCGTGAAAGAACATAACATGAAGGAAAGAGAGATGAAAAGAACTGAAAGAAAGAAGAAGGAGCAAAACCTCGAATTAAAGGACAAAGGCGAAAGAAACCAAAAAAAAAACCAGCAACAAACAACATAAGAATAAAGACGGATGGAAAGAAAAAACAAAGAAACAATTATGTTTAGTTACTGTATATGAACGTAGTTGAACTACAGTGACATGCAACTCAACCTACAGACCTCGATTAAATGCGAATCTTCAGACTTCTTCACTTTCTCTCGATTTAGCACAAACGAGGTATCTATTGCAGAGCTTTCCTCACACCTTCAGACCACACGCCTGCTTCTACCAAACAATCTCCCTCTGCTCGCTGCTGGTAGAAGTTTCAATGAAGTTATGTTTGGTAAACACGGAGATCCTAACAGCAAATTAAAACTCAAGTCCTCGGCTGATTGGCTAAAACATGTTGCTTCGCTGAACTTCTGTAACCACGTCGCGAGCCAGAAGAACTTTGACAAGAAAAAGTCTGAACTTCAGAAGGCATGCATGTCTGGCAAGTACGTTTCGAAAATGTTCTAAAATGAAAGAATAATTGTTGCGTAACAATGGTGTGGTGTTTTACAATGCTACAGCACTGCAGCAGATTAGGTCACTCATGAAAAACAACAACAACAAACACCACCCCATGTTTGTCATCCTTATCTTTAACATACAACCTCGACTATTAGTATTAACGTTACCTAGCTAGCTAAAGTTGAGATGTTTTGGCCAGCTGAGAAAATGAACAGAAAGCAACAGCAAATAGCATTCTGCTACTAAGCTTAACATTTCTGAATACAAAAGATTAGTACGCAAAATATTTCACATGTTTCACACATAGCATTAGGACAGAGACAGCGTAGGGCAGAGATACTATATATTAATGCATCTTCGCATTTAAAAATATAATAATAATAAAAATCTTGCTTGTGATATTACAGTACAGAGTGGAGGAGGGAGGAGGTGAAGTGAGAGAGAGCAGGATGGAGAAACCACATATGCAGAAATGGGGAAACTGCACCACAAAAAAAACCCAAACAACAACAACAACACTACTGAGCAAAACACCAGGTAGGAGGTTTAGAGGTCAAGACAAAATATCCCAAACTCAAAGAAGTAAGAAGTCTGGTAAGTATCCATTGGACTTCCTTTTCATTTTCATTACATACTGTATGTTTCAGAGAAACCTCACTTGTGTTGTTCTTGTTTTGGGTTTCTCACATTTTGTATCCTACCGCATCAGCTAACGATGCATAGTTCTTGGTGTAAAAACATGTATACTGTACAAACACACATGCACACACACACAGGTATTTTTATTTCCTCATTGTTAGCGATCTCTAATCGCCCTTTATCGGTATGAAGAGCGTATGATTACAAGGATACGTTTAAACGTGCTCCGAGACACTCACCTGGCTTGCAGGGAATGGGCTGAAGCGGGAGCCCCATCTGCGTATCGGAGGACACGGACAGTGGCTGTGTATTCGGGTGGAAAGCAGGGATCATCACGTAGGGCAGATTCACCTGCTGAGGCAAAATGTTCAAAGGGTACACGGTCACTCTAGTAGAACAGATCTACACTACTTCTTTACACTTACTAAAACAGATTGTGATTTACGGTGGATTGGTGAGGCTTCACCTGGATCTGCTGCTGCAGGAGGTTGATCTTGTGCTGCTGTTGGATCAGCTGCTGCTGCTGTTTAGCAATCTGATACACACACACACACACACACGAGAACATCTGTCACTCAAAGCAAAATATTCCTGGACTAGGCAAGGAGATGATTTACAAATACATTATTTGGTGTGAACAGATACATATACAGATACAGAGGTTCACAGAACATCTGGTTGAGACTAGAAGTGACTGTGATCCTGTGGGATGCAACAAAAAGCCCAGGGTTTTTACTTCCATGCTGGTGTGAGTGAGCGTTTGGATACGAACACCAGCTCTGCCCGATACATTCACAGCATTCATTCGTTCATTCATCCTTAGTAACTGCCTGGTCAGGGTCGCTGTGGTTTAAAATGAGGCCACTAAATGTGTTTACATTTTCAGCTGAAGCTAATTATGAACTGGAGTGATGTAGCCAGAACACACACACACACATCATACTGACACCTCTGTCATTTCTACAGCTGGGGTTTTCCCCAGTTGTTTTTTTTCTTTTCCAGTGTTTCAGAGGAAGTGGTAGTAGGGTTCAAATTTAATTATTAAAAAAAAACTTCTCACACCCACTTTGGGTTTCAATGCAAATACAGGTTACAGATACGGAAGTGAATACTTGGTGTGGTAAACAGATACTGATATTCTGAACACTAAACAGATATGGTGTTGCACCACGATTGGGCACCGATCTAGAATTAAGCAGCTTGAAGCAGTTTGTTTGCTTCTTTTATATACTTTGATGTCTTTGATCATGCCATGATCATTGTAGATGAGAGGGGGTACAGAGGAGGCAACACACCCACACACACACACCTCTTCTCTATCCTCCACTGCCATTTATTCGTTCTCTGTTCATCTCCTCACCTGTTCCTGCTGCTGTCGGGCCAGCTCCATCTGCTGCTGCTGTTTCTCCAGGAGCAGGGCGGCCATGTTCCTCTGCTCCGAGTGTGCTCCCAGCAACTGCTCCCTCAGCCCAGACAACTGGTTAATCATCAGCAACAGCTGAAGCTCCTTCTCAGCCAGGCTTTCTGGAGTGCCTACACACAAACACACACATTTCAAATGTTCAGCTCAAGAGTAGGATAAACAACGACAAAACAAAACTTGAGAATGAAAATCACAGGATATTTTCCACAAATTTTAATTCCTTCCTGTATGATTGTAATTCCAGCATAATATACCGGCACGACATGCGTCACTATGACGCGCGTTGGACAGCAAGTAAAAACCTGAAACAGTTTTGTTTACCTTTTACGTTGGCAGTGCCTTGGAATCCCTTTCCCAAGATCTTCTCTCTCCAGTCTGCGTTCAGGATTTTCTCAATTGTCGGCAGCACTGAGGATCAAAAACATATTTTAAGATTAACCGAATGGCTTCTTTAGTTTTGCACTGGAGCTATGATATGAATTTCGAGAACGTGTAACGAAGGTTCAGAGCTCTGCATACTTAAATCATCGTGCACTTAATTCAAAGACATTTTTTTACATAAAGAATTTCCGAAAAATAGCATGATGAATAGGTAGAGTTATTAGATTGGAATGACACACTGGTGAACAATTACTGTACGATTTCACGCTCACAAACTGGAAGGAAGCCAGAAGATGTTGATTGGTGTATTGCTGTTGATGCCAAACTAGATAGAAAATTATAACCTTCCCTTACTTTTGTAGTAGCATGGTAACTTCTTTATTGCAAGAATACAGGAGCAACCTTCAGTCGACAAACATGTCTTGGATGATCGTGTGGGTTAATCATGTGGTAAAAGCATGTCTTAACTCTGTAAAGGAGCTTGTTACTTGCGTGAAATACAGTATGATGGACTATCTACCATGACTTACAAGCATTTCGGACAGAACTTTTCAAAAGGGAACCTTTTCTCACTAGTTCAAACTCTGTGTCTCTTGACCTGACTTGAACACAAACAGACCACTTGATTCCATAAGTGGCTGAAAGCTGAGAGAGACAATTGGGCTTCATTTTAACTCCAAATGTCGAGATTTGTCAAAATGCTAATACTAGACCATGGTTCATTGCATTTGAAACAATGCACTTTTTCGTTAGGAAGTTAAGAACTAGTAAAGACTTAAAGGTAGAACTCACCTTCGCTGACATTCGGCTGGGCTTCGGGCCTGCTGCTGGTCCTGTTCAGCACATCATGACTGCTGGGACTAAGTGTGTGTGCTTGCTCTTTGCTTGGTGAACTTGCCTGTGTATATAAAGGGTGTTCACTTTACACTAATGTCTACATGGTTGAACTGGGAATGTACAAGTTCATGAAAATTATTTTTGCTGCAGGGTAAATACGCGGCGTCACACTAGCATACATACAGTACATTCTGATTATATAAAACACATTATTTACACAAACTTGGGAGCATAATTTACTATGCAATTTTGCTGTGTGAATAATACAAGTTGAGCTATTAGGGTGGTGTGATTCGTTAATAATGGGGTTGAGCAGTGATATGCAGTAGAAATCACATCTTTAAGGTGCAGCTTGTAATGTCTACTTCATGCATCCTATTTGTTTGGTTCTGGCCTGGAAATACACAAATTACAATTAGTAATACATAGTTCTAGCACAAGTGGTGGGGTTGGTAGCCTTAGGCCACCTGAAAGGTTAATGCCTTCCCACTATAGATCATTTTTGCTCTGTAGGGTACCCTTATAGGACCCCAGGTCTACTCAGGGATCTTAGAATCAACCCCACCACTAGGGGATTGATTTTGTGGAAGGGAAAGGCATGAACGAGTGTTTTCTAGATTTCAAGGATCTATCCATCCCTCCATCCATTCCATACCTCTCATCCTACTCAGAGTCATGGGGAGCCTGGAGAGAATCCCAGGGAACTTGGGGCACAAGGCGTCGGACCCCCTGGACGGGGAGCCAACCCATCACAGGGCACAATCATACACACATTCACACACTACGGACAATTTGGAAATGCCAATCAGCCTATAACATGTCTTTGGACTGGGGGAGGAAACCGGAGTATCCAGAGGAAGCACCGGGAGAACATGCAAACGCCAGGCACACAGGGTGGAGGTGGGATTTAAACCCCCCAACCCTGGAGGTGTGAGGCAAACTTGCTAACTGCTTAGCCACTGTGCCCCCAGAGGGATTTACTCTTTGCAAACTGCTCTATTATATACATTCAGGTTTACAGACACACTGTACCATAAGCATCATCCTTACCAAAGGGGACTGTGTGCTGCGAATGCTCAACTTCTCAGGATCACCTCGTTCAGCTATCAGCCGTAATGACCGTTGGCATGAAGGCGAAGACTCCCTGACTCCGCCTCCTTCTCCAGGTGCTTCCTCCAACTTGATTCCGATGCCCACCATGGTCACGTTACCACTAGCATGGGGTTGTATCGCAGGAGGACTGGGCTCACACATTCTGTGAAAGCAATGACATCTTATCACTTACAATGATCCAGAACCCTGGATTCATTTCTAAAGTAAGCAATTCCTGTTTGCGATATCAGGATGAGGAATCTCTAATCTGGGCACTCCGCTACCATTCTTCGGTTATCTGACAGAGCAGGAAGGCCCAGACCAACAGCTGACTGCTTTGCATGAGTAACAGAAGGGCTTTGTGAGCACCACACACAGGCCAGCCCATTCAATCGCTTTTCAACAAAGCCCAGAATACGGTAGCACTTCTTGTGGAACTCCAGGGCTTCAGAGCACTCGTGGTTGTAAGCAGGAAGGGGGGTTTGTGTATGTATGTATGTATGTAAGTGTGTATGTGTGCATGTGTGGATATACACTTCTCAAGGACCCGAGTCTATCAACACAGCGGCAAAAGACAGATGGAAGACTCATGTTCTCCCTAGACCTCGTCTCAAGTGGCAAACCAAGCCCATGTGCGATGAAAGATGAAAGCAAGAGAAAGACGAGGACGGATAAAACAAGAAAGAACAAGACATTATTGTAAAAGTGGCTTAACTCTGGAACATCTCTCCAGCCACTGTAGTTTTTTTTAGTAAGGCAAAATAAATAAATAAATAAATGTGTGCACTTTGTACATATTGTACAAGGCCTATTGTTGCATAGACGGTACAAAGGAAGTATGAACAATGGGAAGGAGATCGACAAAAGCAATAAGCTGGGAATGCAGCAGGGTAACAATGCCGCTACGATGTGCCAAAAGGCTGTGGCTGCGGAAAGAAAAATAAACAAAAAAAATGCGGAAGACTAGCAAAGCTGCCAAAGGCAACAGTTCCTCTTTCAATTTTCTTTGACTTTGCCAACACAAAGCCACCTATGAATTCACACTACACAAGCTCTCGGATACTCAGAAGAGCGTAGTAATATTTGAGACGTAAAAAAGGTGGCTGTGTGGAGACAATTGATAATTGCCAGGTAGGGCTGAAGTTGCCTAAAGGAAGGGCGCAATGAAGAGACCTTTAGCTCTTCTCTGTACGAATCCGTCCGGCATTGTATAGAGAAAAGAAATGGATACCAAGTGACAATGACAGAAGTACAAAAGAGTGTTGGGGGTTCATTAAAACTGTGCAACTCTTATCAAGTTTTATAAAAGTCACAACAACCATGCACCAATCCAACTTGTTCACGCTGGGTATCAGCTGGTGTGTGACACTGATACTTACATCCTCTCACTAACCAAGTCAACTGTCTGCAAGTTATGCAAAAGAGCTTTGGCGTTGTATCTTGTTTGGGTGTCAAATAAAACCTGATACTGATCTACGATTTTAGACCAGTACTGGCTCTTTAAACCAGTACATCCCTAACCTAACCTAATGATTGACTTCTTCTTCCAAGGTCTGTAGGACACAGACTCCCCTTCTCCCTTCTTACCCATTGAACACATCTCTCTTAACTAAATCCCATCACTGGGTCTATTACAGAGAAGTATACACTACTATTAAGTTGATGGTCTGCAAGGGGAGCGCAGACTCGTCAGCTTATTCTGCGTGCACTTACAGATAAAGAGGTTAAAGAACTGTGGTTTTATTTATAGGAGTTAAAACTGTTAATGATGCCGGAATTAACGATGAGTATGGAGGATAAAGCTCTTTTTAAGTCCCAGCTCCAACGCAAGTGCAAAGTCGTGCTTGCAACAGGTGGAAGGTTGGCTTCCCTGGCAGATAAGATTGACAGGTGGTTGACTGACAGTTATGCAGATAATGAAAAAAAAATTGACTATCCACAGGCCTAACTACAAACACACAGGGATTACCCCTTCAAATTTGGATGTTGTAGTGCTTTAAAGTTCAGTATTTGTTTCTGGCAAAGCACGATTGGGTACTCAACAGTTTATAACACTCCTGATGTGCAAAACAGTAACAACAATATCTATATCATTAACCGAACAACCACCATTGACAGATTTTTGAAAGACTGAGATGCTAGATGGGCTTACACTTTTTAGGATTTATTCCTAAAGTTAATGGACTGACTGACTTGAAGTCTTCATACATGATTTGTTTTTTGGTTGTTGTTGTTTTTATAAAACAACACCCCAAATATAACTAAAATTGCTTGCTCCATCTTGACCGATGAGCTGTCCCAAATGAGACATGACAATTTTCATCTTACCTGTTGTTTGGTTGAGGAGTCATTTCTCTACATCGCTATAGAAGTGCTTTCTGAAGTCTTATTCTTTGTCCAAGAATGGATATTATTGTATTATTAGTATGTCAAAATAGTACACTGCCTACAGCAGTCTCGTACACTACAACGTAACTACAATACAGTTTGGAACTCAGCCTCGGCTGAGTCGCCTCCGATATCGAGTGCTTTCCATACGCACGACAAAATAATAAATGCCTCAGGTCGTCTAACAAGTTGCAGCACATTAGTTCAACCAGCTAACTAACATCGTGCCCCAGACGCCACAGATGCAAATATCACATTGCTCCCTCTGCCTCCTTCCCTCCGAAAGGTTCCACGGTGGTTAATTTCCTCATTATGACAAGTTATTTTTGAAAAAGTCCAAACAATAACCGAGAGGAGTGCCAGGAAAACGCCTGAGCTCGAGGAGAAGTTAGTGTCCAACACATGAAAGACAACCACAGCGCTTGTAGTAACATGAATGACACGATGCCTGTTTGAACTTGCTGTCTGCGAGCAAGACAGTACTCTTCCTTTTCATTTTTTTTTTTTTTTTTTTTTTAAATCTCTCTAATATGGCATGCACAATATAATCCTGACATGTTGCTTGTGGCACATATTGTTGAGTAACAGTTTGGCACTGTCAGAATAAACACCCGCGTAGAAACGCAATCGTAATTAAAAGATGATGATTTTTATCTCGTCTTTCAGATCGCGTTCAGATTCATTCATTTTGAAGATTTTTAAATAAATAAGCAAATAAATAAATAAATAACTTCAAAGCGAACTAGGCAGAATATAATTCAATGCTGATACATGTACATATACGTATACAAACTGAAAGATGCAACTAAACACGAGTATCAGAGCACGTACTCCAGCTCTGGAACGTTCAGCGACTGAAAACCGAACCATAAACTGTACCACTTCTCTGCTCTAACACACCTGAAACTAACCTAGTGATTTGAATGAGGTGCCTTAGAGCACGCAACAACACTAAACCATGTTGCTCAGACCCCCACGGTCACAGCTGTTCACTCCTCGTTCAGAAACTTCGAGTCCCTGTGCATGCTTTACCAAGCGTAAGCCCACACAGCTGTTGCATACCAAGAGTCGGAGGTTCCCAAACTCCTCTTGTACACTCACAAATGCACTCCAACAACAACAACAACAACAACAACAACAACAACAACAACGTGAACCCTGAGCAGTGTCCCTGACCTGCAAAGAGTATGCATACACCAACCTCAAGAATTCCCCGTCAGCCCTCATCACCCAAGACTCGTGTCTCGAGTGCAGTGCCGTTTGCCAGCGTGGGAAAGCAGTGAAGCATGTCATGGCACAGCTGCCGAGGTTCTCTGTGACCCGAGCGCTCGGTGACCTCCTCGGAATGGAAAAAACGCTCTTCTTGCTTTTTGGGCTATCCCTGGCTCTGTCTGGGACTCTGCCTCTGCCTCTACCTCTGCATGACACAGTGCAGCCACAAAAGCGTGCCTTTATCCAAAGCAAACAGTGGTATTTGCATGATAGGACAGCCTTCTCAATAATTACAGATAGTTATTGAGGGTAGTAGTACAAACAATACGAAATTTGTAAATGGGTATGAATGGGAATTTTTTATTTTATTTTTTTTTATGTGGTGTGGTGACTGATACTGATTTAAAAATATTTTGTCATTTAGTCAAATATTAAATCAGTTTCTGATTTAAATCAATTTCTGAAACTAATTTCTGAAAAAGTAGAGTGAAATCTAATCTAATACTGCGTATTACAAAGCAGAACAAAATGCAATATATGCGCAATAAACAAGGATGCAGTTTGTATAACTCACTTAGCTCTTTATTTATGCTGTTTAACGCTGCAGTCACTTTTAATGAGGGGAAAAAAGTAAGTGTCTCCCTGGTTATTTAAACAAATTTCATTTTCTCCTCAACAAATAAAATGCAAACCGATTACAAACAAACAACGACAGTATTCAAGTGGCAAATATAGAAATTAAAAAAAGTCACGACTGTCATGGATGCTATTTGTCTGTTTATCCACAATCAGTCATGCGTAACGCTGCTCACAGTTCAAATGTGTCAACCACTTTTTCTTTTTTTTTTAATAACTGCATAAAAAACATTCAAGCCACCTCTACAAATGAAACATCCTACTATGTGAAGGAAATCAGGTTGCCATTATTCAACCGTGTTGCACAATGGGGGAGAGAGAGAGTAGAGACTCTTTATTCTTTATACTCCAGGTCATAATGGTCCTTTAATATGGATTTTCCACTTCCCTGCCAGGGACAGCCCCTGCTCAGTCCCCTCCACACAGGTATGGGTCTTTGGATGTTTTGAATAAAGGAAGGGGGGGAAAAAAACAAATGCAAATCGACAAGGATCCAAGAGGAGACAAAACTCCAAGAGACAGTTTGCCTTGTATGTAAAAAAAAAATATATATATATATATATATATATATCTATATATATATATATATATATATATATATATATATATATATATATATATATATAAAACAATATTTGCAACTCCTTTCACAGGCTGAATAAATAACACACACTACCAGGTAAAGTCCACAATAAACAGTCTACACAGGCGGATTAGATGTACACAAACGTTGAAGACATCATTAATAATCATATGTAGAGCTTAGCAAATCAGCATTTGCGCTGCCATCTTAAACAGTGGCCTTCAATATTTATCTTCGAACAAAAGCTGGATCACATCATCAGGCCTGTGTCTTTTAAGAGCCTGAAAAGGGGCGGGGGGTCTCCTAAATAAGATGTCTTAATAGGATGATGACACAAGCGTGGATTGGAAACACACACACACACACACAAAATGGGGAAAGGAGAAAGGCATGCGCTGCTGCTGGGGCTTTTTCTCCCCCACTCTTCCTTCTGCTTTAAAGAAATGGAGGTTAAAAAGCGCACTCTTTCATCGTAGCTCTCCGGGCCTGAAACAGTCCGGTTATTGTGCCACCGAGCGAAAGGCTAGTGTGGCATTTATCTGAGACACAAGAGGAGGATGGGGAGAGGGGGGCAGTGAATGAGGGGGAAGGCACACACAAACACACTCCGAATAAAGAAACATAACAAGAGAAGAGGAATAAAGGATGTTTGTGAAGGGCCCCCTTTCACGCAAAAAAAAAAAAAAAAAAAGCCTCACAAAACCAGCTCTCCAATTTGCCAATTTCCTTCAGGCGAAGTAAGGGGGGATATTAAAAATGTACTGTTTTCTAAACCAGGCGCACTTTTATGTCCCATTCTGCTCTACATGCACTTTTGCATTGTGAATGTGTGTGTGTGCGCGCACGCATGTATGTGTGTTTGTTTGAGAATTGGTTTCAAGAACACATCACTACACTTCTAGCTTCATAATATTCGGCCCGCCGCTTGCGCGCCCTTGAACCACAGGATAAACAGAGATCTTTAAGATGCCAGGGCCACGCATATGTGGTGTTGCCATGGCGACCCGGCCATCCTCTTTTGTGTGGCGAGGAACACAACAGGTAATTCTGAGCAACTGCTGGTCCCATTATTGAACCCACTGTCGAGTGCGGCTCACAGAAAAAGAAAAAAAGAAAGAAAGAAAAAAAAAAAAAACACACACACACACACACACACACACACACACACACACACACACACACAAAAAAACACGGGGCGTGACCTCATGGCAGCATCCAGATTTAAAAATAGCAAGTTAAGTTTTAGTAGACAAATAGATTCTGAAGAGATTGGATTGTAATGAAGCGCTGTACGAAGGCTTTTACGAGCTGCTTTAAAATATTAGTGACGTTTAGGTTAGAAAGGAAATGCGTCAGAACGCTGTTACATATGGTATCTCTAGCTAAATGATTCATTGTGCTGTTAAATATAAACAACAACCTACTAAACATGGCCAAGGAACAACTTGATCCACTTTAAAAATGCTAGAATCTATAAATATAAGTTTTATAAGTATATAAGCAGGGGTGGAAAGAGTAAAAGTAGGCCTATTGTTACTCTGCAAAGAATGTACCGTAAGTTAAGTAAAAGTACCCATAATAAAAACTACTTAAGTATGAATAAAAGAATAGCTTGTTTAAAAGTACTCACACTAGCTAACCTAATTGTGTAGTAAAAATAAATAAATAAATAAAACTTCTTTCCTCAAATTAGAGGCCAAATTCCCCAACGCCGATAACGTAACAGGCTTCAGAAGGCAAAGCCACAAGAGAACCCTTCCTGGTTGTGACTTCGAAAAGCTCTCAGAGGTTCAGCCATGGATGCTTTGTTGTTGTAACATTAATGCATCTCCACCCACAAGCTCTGTGATTGTCATCAGTTGGCACCAGTTCTCAAGTTGTCTATGTGATCTGATATGATTAGGTGGAGAGTATAAACAGTCCAGTCAGCGTTGTGGAGTCAAACGAAATCGAAAACCGTGAACAAACTAATAGCAGAAAGCTAGAGGAGTTACACGAAAAACGGATACTTTCGGTGTGTTAAGCTAGCTTGCTTAGCCGGAGTTTAAAAAAAAAGTGTTGAACAACAATGTTATGGTTACATTTTGACATGCCCAGCTACGGTTAAATAAAATATTAAATAAATAAAAAAACTCTGACAAATGCGACTTAGTTTACTAGCGGTTAAATAGCCTCTCAAAGTACTATAACTGGGTCGTTTTTCCTCAGGATTTGTACTCAGTAATGAGAGTACTTGTAATTCGTTACATTACACCACTGTATATAAGTAATGCCCCCATGTCCTGCTCTCACAAACAGGTAGCCAACTAGTTAACTGCTAGTTAACCAAGTTGCATTTATCATCATATCAGTAACTGGATCTCAAAACATAACTGACTTAACCCTTAAGATTTGTTTAACACTGTTTTTACTAACTATATGCAAGTAAGCTAGCTAGCTAAGCACACTGAAATGTTCTGTTCCAGCCCTTAAAGTCCCCATGAAATCAATATTGAAGTTTCATGGCTTTTAGCATGAATATGTTTGCCTTAAGTTTATCTATAAGCTAGTGCGCTCCAAAAAAAATTTGCATGTAGAAGATTTATGCTTTCAAAATTTACAGTCTCTCTCTACCACCTATACGGATCACCAATACAATTACGATGACATCATTCCACACTTCAGCTTCTCATCAGATTTTCTGTCCAATCAAGTTGCAAGTTCCCAGGCTGGGAGGTAAGCGAAACACTATTGGCTGTTTAAAAAAAAAGGGGGAGGAGCCACTTGATGTGTCCCGCCCTGACTTCCTGTTTCAGTGGAAATTATGTCTAAACAACGAATAATGCTACATGTTTCAAGGCGCTTCACAGGGATTTTAATCTCAGACCTGATTGGTCCAAACTAAATTGTATATTTTGTGACATCACAAACAGAGCTAATATGTAACCCCGTCCTCAAATTAAAAGTAGTATACAGCTGTACTATGTAAATCCCTGACTTAAATGGAAAAATCAGACTTTTGTGTCATGACAACAAATTAGATTGTCACATTTTGGACATTTTTAGGCACAGATACAATTTTTGTGAGATTGCCCAACTCCACTAGGAACACAGTTTATAATAAAAAGCATTCATCGAAGTAATAACTGTAAATGTAAACTGGATAATGATAAACGGACATCAAATTAATTTCTATAACTAGGAGACCTGAAGACTGTCCAATTTTTATGTGCTTTATTTGTCTATTTATTTATTGTATTATGACCATGGTGGGGTGTTGTCCAGAGGAAGAAACGGTGAGACCTTCACCGTTCAGGACATCCTGAGATGGCCCAGGCCTCACCAAAGCCCATGTTCTCCTCCTGCTACAAACAGGATACATGCTTTCTCTACATGCCTAGACAGGGACACCACAAACAACGGAGGGAATATACAGAAATAAAAAAAATGACCTTTAAAGAACATTAGACAAGCCCTAAAAAGCAAAAGCAAAGGAGAGGTAGATTATGAAAGGAAGAATCAAAAGTATGTGTGTGTGTAGGGGGTCTGATTCAGATTGACTGGTTCCACGATATGAACCAGAAACTTCCATTACACAATTCGTACACAGCAGTAAAGGAAATATGGTTTTGCTGTTGTGGCTAATATAAGATTCCTAGTGGTCAGAAGGCGTTGATTAAGTCTCTCTAACAGCGGTGCGCACAGAAGTACAGCTGCAAATCTCAGGTTTGTATTAATGCTGTTCTGATGTTATCATTTCTGTAGTAACAGCTCATTCGTTCAACATAAGAGTAATAACAAACTGACTAATAAAACATATCGTCACTTGAAATCGTTCTGTAAAAAGTTATTCTTTTTAAATAAAACGAAGTTTTTCTGTAATGAAATGTTTATGGAATGAGTCTCCAGTCTCAGCACTTTATTTTTATTTTTATTTTTTTTAAACAGTTTTCCGACATGGGAAAGTCTTCAGGACTTTACACTTTGTGGTTTCAAGCTGCATTTCTTGCCTTATTAACTTGTTGAGAGAGTAACAAAGAGAGGCTGATGAGGGAACAAGTGATAACAGGAAATAACTTGTATCATGGACATTCACAATGTTAAAAGCGATTTTTAAAAAAAAAATAGGCCGTGTAATTCATAATAAATTCAAAAATTGTAATTGTTGGCAAATTGCTGTGGTGTAAGAGGAACTATTTGGGGTGTGTTATTAAAAAAAAAAAAAAAAAAAAAAAAAAAATTCTCCACTAATCTCCACTATAGTATTATGTTGAAAAGCGCATTAGATACAATTCGAAGAACTTATCGTACATCACTGGCTGCTGATTCGACCGGAAGTCTGAATGAGAAACATTGAATCTGTATGAATTTATTTGTTCAAATCGCTGATATGAAGTCAGATCAAGAAAAAGATATTAAATTCAACATCCGTCTTTTTAAAATATAAATCATATTTACACAGTATGAACACTTAAACAACAAAAAAATATATAATAATAATCGGAAAAAAATATTTTTCTGAGAGCGGGTGTGAAGGTTGCAATTCTCGACCACATCAATGATGGAACAGAGCTCCTTTTCACATAAACACACACACACATACACACACCCCATCCTTAGCTTTAACCTCCCCACCACTGATCTACGCAAAGTTCTAAGAAGACAAAGATAATATCAAATGTATAAGCTGTTATAATTGGTATCAAATGAGACACCGGATATAAGCATTGATACACAAAGCAGAAGAGCTCATAACCTAATGAGATGAGTAAGACAGTAATATACTCCTTACAATATGTATGTATATGCGTATAAAAGTTTTAAGAGTTGTGCGTATACTACTCCACAATCCAATTTTTTAAGATAAACGATCAGGTTTGCCCCACACTAACTAAATCTCCTGTGTAAACAATTTAAATAATAATAATAATAATAAACACTCTGTACAGATTCCCAATAGCGATGAAAAGAATTTTCAACCCACATTTCCTACTTTATAACAAATTTACACAGCATCATCCAACACGCTTGAATGATTACAAACTTCAGTTACAGTGTCGCATGAGTCAGTCGAAGCGATGCAACCAAACCTGTTATTTCGTCCTCAGCTACAGTGCGAGATCAAGTGAAAACACTACAATAATATAACTGTCACACTCATCAAGGATTAAATAATGGTTCAATAATTCTGATTAAACATCATGATCAGAAGTCAAAAGTCAATCCCCCAATCCCCCAATATCTAACTGTACACACACTATTTGTGACCAAATATTTAACAGTCTTTGGTTTATTTTAACCAAATCGTGAACTATAGCGGTCTAGTAAGTTATCGAACGATATGAATAGTCTCCGTGTTCTCGTGGGCGATGGAAGGGGGACATGCAAATCGGGTGCAGCGATATTTCCATGGCACATTCTTCACCAGTGAAAGCCCTTGCTGTGCTAAAAGAGCTGTTGTGAATTATTCCAGTTTGTGAAAAGGGGAATGAATACACAAATAACCAAGCAAAATAAAAAGTCCAAACAAATCTGTCTGTGATAGCTGCATCTAAAACGAGCACGATTGCGAGGCCGGCCTTCCCTTATCTTCTCTTATCTTATCTTATCGTTCGTAACACTAGCATGCGTTGTGCAGAATTCTGCGAGGTGTAAAAGTAAATTTGTTTTTATGCTGTTGGACAAATTATTGCACCAATCGGTTACAGAGGTGTGTTTTTATTACAGGGCGCACACACACACACACAGAGAGAGAGAGAGAGAGAGAAACGGACTAAAAAGACTATATAAACACTTCTTTGCATTTTTTTATATTTTAGAGAGTAAAACAGTACATATTTCATACACACGTAATGAGGACCGAGTTTGTTCGAGACACACAAATGCTCAACGTTTCGATTTCATTTAGCATTAAGTAAAGAAACACTGGAAAGAGTGATCGCTGAAGAAATATTACGGCCTTACTAAGAAAAATCTTGAGAAGTTAAAATCATCAAGCTAAAACTTTACAGGTTGCATATAAATGTTAAAGTTGGAAACATTAAATAGGTATCACGGGGTACTAATGAAAAACCTAAAAAAAAGTTGTTATACTGTTAATGTTATTATTGGATTAAAATGTCTTTAAATACTTAAAAATGTAGTTATTTATTTATTACAAATCTTACGATGTACCTGTATAGATTAGTACATCAGCAAAATGATGATGATTCCAAATTTACTTTAAAATCGACTGAAATGCTATCTAAAACCTTATTTATTTATTTATTTAAATTGTGAACACTTTATACGATAAATTGTTGTATATTTAACAGATATGAGCGATGATCTTTAAATACGAACCTCTACACCTCTAATCTTTTTCACATTTGGAACTTGTGTTTTGAGTTTTTTTGCTTGGGTTTTTTTAAACGTAGGAGAAAATTCATTAAGTCACCTAAGGCGCCTGAACTCATGTTCAAGCTTGCAGGATCATCCCCCCCCCCCCCCCCCCCCCCAAAAATACTCCCAACACCTTCTCAGAAAACAAAAAGAGACAAAGTAAAAACTAGAAAGCATGTGACATGACAAAAAAAAAAGAAAGAAAGAAAAGAAAAGAAAAGAAAAGAAAAGAAAAGCGGAGTATATTGACCAGTCTTGCCTTCTGTATTTAGAGTAAAACCTGTTTGGCAGTTGTGAGTGGAAGCCGTAATTCAAAGGGATCAGTTTCCTTTTATTCTTGTTCAGGCAGATTTACAGCTTTTAGTAAATGCTACCACAACATGAACATACCCGCTGCACACTACCTTTACTACCCTGTGTGCTGCGTGGAGAAAATTCTCAGCAGTTGGACTACTTAATTATGAAAATGCAGAAATAATAATAGTTATAATCATTATAATAACAACAACAATAAAAATGCAAGGAGAAAGGGTTTAATTAATTGAACTAATTTAATTAATTCAACTCAACAAATGTGGTGAGTTTTTCGGTTTGTTTTGTTTTGGTCATTGTTGCATTCTTTGCCTTGCCAGACTGTAGTTTGCATGATACATTCAACACTGCTTCACCAAAATGATCTTAAAAAGATCTTGAGATTTTACAAACATTGACAAAATGGAACAAAATTCCTAGCTACATTTTTTTTTTTTTACCAATAAATTTAAAAAAATAAATAAATAAACCCCTTCACATCTTCAAAGGCCTCTGGAAATTGTCAAATGTAAAACAACCTGACATGAGTTATTATGCAAATGCGTATCAGTAGGCTCAAAGGCACGTACATTTACATAGGAAAAGTAATCATACTTACTTAAGAAAAGTAATGACCCCCCTTTCTGCTGAACAGTAGAACAATTGTGCTGATTTACTTTGGCCGCTGCGTATTAGTTCACCTTTTTCTGCAGCTACTCATTAAACTCTGTTCTTATGTCTGATTTACGCTGCCACTCTGCCTTCATGTCACCGCTGAGAGAGAGAGAGAGAGAGAGAGAGAGAGAGAGAGAGAGAGAGAGAGAGAGAGAGAGAGAGGGGGTAGGTGGCAGTGTTTGGGAACATGTGGGCTACTGTGAAAGTATTGATAGCACTTTCCATGTAATGTGCAACAAATGAGGCAGGCGTTGTCTAATATACACAATTTCTGACTATTTAGATTTAATTTCCCATAACTAAAGAAACACATTTGAAATAAAGTTGCTTTGTTTTGATGCCCCCGGGGGTATTTTAAGAAACATTACACCCTTGCTATTGAAAAATGTATGACAGGTCATGATAGTCAGAACTTTACAGGTTATATTCCACCTTGATCTAAATAAATAAATAAATAAATAAATAAATAAATAAATACAAATCTGATAGAGTGATACTGTTAATGTTACAGATTAAAATGTTAGCAAAAAGATTACTACTACAACGTTAAATGACTGAAAATGGACTAAATTAAAAAGATATCAAATATCATTTGCATTATTGTATATTCATACAGGTTTGTATAAATGTAAATGTGAATAATGTATCGGTGTCATGTTGTACCTTCATAAAGAATCTGAAAATTAGACTGTTCGTTATCTTTTGAAACATCAGACAACGTTACTACAAATACGACACAGTTTTTATAAAGAACAAACATGTAAAGTGCAAATTTGAGTAGTTTTGTAGGGTTATTTGTTACAGATGACATTTTTTGGTTGAAAAATAATTCACATTTTGGACGGGTTTGTGTTTTATTTTTGGTGCAGAAGAGTAAAACTGACAAAAATTTTGACCAAAAAGTTGCATTTTTCCATTAGAAAATAAAATTAGCTAAGGAATAAAACATTTCACAAATAATTCCAACGCTAATAAGAATTACAGTAGTGAATCACTGGTGCAATTCTGCGAGAATAGACGGGTTCCTACATGACTAGGGTATTTATTTTTTTCATCCCCCTGAACCAAATGAAGAAAAAAAACCAAACAGATTTTTGTGTGTGTGTAACTTACATTTCCAGGTTGGGTCGCAGTAAGTGCACTAGAACGCACTGGAAATTGTGCGTAGAATCTGGCAACCTTGAGTCTTTATCTAATCGATTTTAGTCCAATCTGCGGTGTCAGTTTCATGCATTTGACACTGACATGCCATTTTTTGCCAATACTCCATCAGATGACAAGATACAAAATGACTAACCTTTCAAATGGACATTTTTAACCTTCCTGAATTCGCATTT
The DNA here is from genome assembly GCF_023375685.1 of Ictalurus furcatus. NCBI lineage: Eukaryota > Metazoa > Chordata > Actinopteri > Siluriformes > Ictaluridae > Ictalurus > Ictalurus furcatus. The sequence goes on along the minus strand of NC_071275.1, from coordinate 9,617,901 downwards.
TATACTACTTTCTATCAAAATAGTTAGTTGGAATATAATAATTCACATAAAACAGAAAATTAACCGATTTAATATATGGAAAAGAAGTTTTTCAGGATCTTTCTAGGGAATTTTTTAACTTCTTGTCCTCTGCCATGCGATGTGTCCGTATGATTAACGTCCCATGACGCAGTCATACCTTTCCACCACGTGTTTAAAACTCAAGACAGAACAATGTCTGAAATATTCCTGCTCTCACAAAACACAATGGCATCCTGTGTGTGTGACACAAACAGACTGCATTACTTTCTCTCTCCCACTGACACATGAAACAAAGAAGAGTAAGTGATGGCATAACTCTGAGTATTTGATGGACAGCAACGACAAAAGCATGTTATGCATCTTTGGGAGTTTTTTTTTTTTTTTAAAAGAATGGCTCATTTGAAGTAATTGACAAGGTGACAAGCCCAGAGGAAAAACACACTTCACAGGCCATTGTTACAGCTGCTCTCATCAGACCTGTAGTTCAATAGGACACCAAAAAAAAAAAAAAAAAAAACAATGCAGCGCTGAGCACAAGCGGTCAAAGTTTGAATGCAAGATGAAACGCACTTCTGTTCTCTCTGCTGATCTTCCTACACCAGGGGAAGCTTGATTAGGACGCTGCTCCAGCAGGCTGCTGTAGGTACGTATGTATGTATGTATGGGATTGTACAGAACCACAGATCAGATCCACACGGTCATACACCGTCTTACACTTTCCTGTTCGGGACTGGTCCGTGTTATAGATCACTCGAAACGGTCAAGCAGGATTTATTAGAGATTGATGTTGTGGGGTTAAGTGTTGGGTAATCACTAAAGCCAGGTGTCAGTTGTGCAGAAATAAGAAGTTGATGGAAACACACTCCAGGATAAACGGATGATTTGAACATGAGTGTAGAAAACTGTGCTGGTGTCATGTCTAAGCGAAGCAGAATCAAGTACAGGAACGAAAGGGAACATTACACTGCACACTGACAACGTCTGAAAATGCTCGGTCTGAGAAATCGACTCCTCGGTCTTCCCCCCTTCCGTCCCAATTATCAGGAAATCTAACAAGTGAAAGCGATTTCACACAAATAGGAAGACACATGAAGAATTAGAGGTTAGAGGACCTGACCCTGCAGCTTATCTATAAGGAAGAAAGAAAGAAAAACAAACTATATGTCAGAGAGAGAGCGAGAGAGAGAAAAGAAAAAGTACATGTACGACAGAGAAAAAAAGAAAAATAAAATATATGTCAGAGAAAGAAAAAAAAGCAAGAGTACATGTATGATGGAGAAAGAAAAACAATCAATGAAAATGACAAAAAGAACACAAAAAATGGAGAGAGTGTGAGAGAGAGATAAAGAAAGAAAGAGAGAAAGAAAGAACGTAAGAGAAAAAGAAAGAAAGAAACACACCTAGAACTGAGGTCAAAGAAAGAAAAAGGTAAGAAAACAAAAATAATGGAGAAGGAAGAAAGAAAAACATATATATATATATATATATATATATATATATATATATATATATATATATGTATATGTATATGTATATATATATATATATATATATATATATATACATACACACACACACACACACACACACACACACACACATTATATATATATATATATATATATAAATAAATATATCAGAGAGAGAGAGAGAGAGAAAGAAAGAGTAGATGTACAACAGTGAAAGAAAGAAAAATAAGTAGTGTCAGAGAAAGAAAAAAAAGTAAGTACATGTAGGACAGAGAAAGAAAGAAAAACAAACTATGTCGGAGAAGAAGACAAAAAGAACAAAAAATGGAGAGTGTGAGGGAGAAAGAGAGAAAGAAAGAAAGAAAGAAAGAAAGAAAGAAAGAAAGAACAAACTGAATAAAAGCAGAACAGAATTCTGAGCGAGAGGCAGAGATGGATGGAGGAAAAAGAAGGAGAGAATGGTGGAACGGTGGAGGAAAAGGTCAGGGACTCCCCCCTGTCAGGCTGCTTTGTGCACGCTCAGCCACTGTAAAGCCAAACACTTGCAGCCACTTTGCCAACTTCCTCCTTTAAGGATCCGCTGGGAATCTTCACTCCGGACCATGTGACATCACGCAAAAACGACATCCCGGATTATCGGGGATCTTACACAGCGAGGGACTTTCTCAAACTAAAATCCCTCAAATCCACCAATCATGCTGAGACACACACACAGCTTCCTGTAGGTCTAAATGCTCTTTCCTGTACGAGACCAAAGCACTGAAATTCTTAATATACCTTTAATCTCGTTGTCCACTAACAGGCAAAATTTATTACAGAGCATCAGCAGCTCGTTAGACTAAACTCCCCGCTGAATTGCACTGAATTATGCCAAGTTTCTCCATGAATGCGACCGCCTGCAGGCCGACTCTGTACAGATGTGCCCTCCTGCCCTTCTTAACCCACCAAGACACTTACCAGAGCCTAAATGGAGCGAGGTCAGACGACTGATGAATTCCGTGCTAGTCGAGGCTGGTTGGCACGACACTGCTACTGCTCTTGCTGGATGCTGGTTGCATTTTGCTAGTTTTGCTGGTTTTGCTGGTCTTGTACACAAAGACGTACCTCTGCAATCTGCACCTTCCATCATGAAAAAGCTTTTCACCCAGTCACATATCTCCACACACTTCGGCTTCGTCTCAAACCAAATATTACTTACAGTAGTGTGGAAGAGGAGGACAACCATAACATGGTGAACACCACATTTGGAGATTTCAACTCCATGTACGTTTCCACTCAAAACATATGTACAGGTAAAAGCCTCATTTTTCACTTTCTGTAGAAATAAAGAATGAAAGAAGAGAGGTCCAAATAGAAAGAAAGAAGGAAAGAACAGGTGACGTGTAGAAGACAGCTGAAGTGTATAAAATTAATTATCTCGTTACAGTGTCACCTGTAAAGGTGTGGGATATATTAGGTAGCAAGTGAACAGTCAGTTCTCGATGTTGACATGTTGGAAGTAGGAAAAATGGGCAAGCGTAAGGATCTGAGCGACTTTGACAAGGGCTAAATTGTGATGGCTAGACGACTGGGTCAGTGCATCTCCAAAATGGCAGGTATTGTAGGGTGTTCCTCGTATGCAGTAGTTAGTACCTACCTAAAGTGGTCCAAGGAAGGACAACCGGTGAGCGGGTCATGGGCTCCCAAGGCTCATTGACGCGCATGGGGAGCGAAGGCTAGCCCATCTGGTCCGATCCCACAGAAGAGCTACTGTAGCACAAATTGCTGAAAAAGTTCATGCTGGCTCTGATCGAAAAGAGTCAGAACACACAGTGCATGACAGCTTGCTGAGTATGGAGCTGAGGAGCTGCAGACTGGTCAGAGTACCCATGCTGACCCCCAGTACACTGCTGAAAGCACCTACCATGGAGCAGTGGAAGAGGTACCACCTACCTAAACATTGCTGCAGACCAAGTACACCCCTTCACGGTAACACTATTCCCTAATGGCAGTGGCCTCTTTCAGCAGGATAATGCTCCCTGCCACACTGCAAAAATTGTTCAGGATCGGTTTGAGGAACATGACAAAGAGTTTAAGGTGTTGACTGCCTCCAAATTCCCCAGATCTCAATCCGATCAAGCGTCTTCGGGATGTTCTGGACAGACAAATCCAATCCATCGAGGCTGCACCTCACAACTTACACGACTTAAAGAATCTGCTGCTAATGTTTTGGTTCCAGATACCACAGCACACCTTCAGAGGTCCTCTGGAGTCCATGCCTCAACAGCTCAGATCGGTTTTGTTGGCACGAGTAGGACGTACATGATATCAGGCAGGTGGTTATAATGTTACGATCGGTGCATGTCAGAGAAAGAAAGAAAACCGCAGTTACCGAATATTAAAATTAAATGTGTAGCGTTGTTCGTGTTGTCATCATTGTCATATGCACATGTCCGTCCATCCTCATGTGTGAGGTGTACCTGTTGCTGTTAATAGTTTAGGGAAAAAACACAATAGCTCTTTGATTTCACTTCAGAGATTCTACCACAGTCTTGTTTATGGCACAATAAATCAGTGTTCCAGCTGTCACATGACAAAAACAAGAAGTGAAGACCTGACACACTCATTACTGCACAGTTCACACACCACGGGGTGGCAAAGGGTTTGCGTTTGCTGTGTTGATGTGGAGTTGAATGCAGTACGAGCGCAGCATGGCCAAATGAACACAACACGAGGGTGAGGGTTAGGGCGAGGTTAAGAACCAAGAGGTGTGAGGTTAAGAACCAACATTCTGCCCCAAACGCGTGTTGGGTTAATTAAAAGAACTGACACCCGACTGGAGATCCGAGAGCAGATTATAACCACGCACAGCCTCCACACTGAGCCAAGACTAATCACTAACTTTCCCTCCTCTAAATGATCTAACATTAAGCAAAACGCACCACATCTCTCTCTCTCTCTCTCTCTCTCTCTCTCTCTCTCACACACTCACACACACACACACACACACACTCTCTCTCTCTCTCTACGTCACGTTACGTTATGGACCACGCGTAAACTTTCAGACTCACCACACTCCGTGGGAAACTGTGCTGCCGCCCAGACAAAAACCCAGAACTTCTTATTCCTTTGCGAAGTCACGCTGACCGCATGCGTTAGTTGTCAGTGTTGATGTTGGGGTTTTGTTTTGGGTTTTGTTTTGTTTTTTTCTTTCTGAGCAGCGTTTTAATCAGAGGCACGCGCTCAAACGAGAAATCACACACAGCTCGAGATCATTATAGCTCGCGCTCCCGTCTAACGTCTAGGCGCTGTCCGGTCTCCCTGCACAAGTCACTTTCTGGTGTGCGCGCGCGCGCGCGTGTGTGTGTGTGTGTGTGTGTGTCCAACATTTCTGTGTCTCCTGCCGTTCACCTCCCTCTTAAAGGGAAAGCTCTTCATGTCAGTACACAGAAACCTGCTGAACTGCAACACAAACAAGAAAAGATTTATTATTAGGCCTATTATTATTATTATTTTTATTATTATTATTATTATTATTAGGCTACTCTTTGTTTTATTTTATTGCTTTTGGTCTGGAATATTGTTTGACATCGTCTTTATTTCTTTCTTTCTTTCTTTCTTTCTTTTTTCCTTCCTTGTTGCTTGGACCTTTATCCTACCTTCTTTCTTTCTTTCTTTCTTCCTTTTTGCTTTATACCTTTATCCTACCTTCTTTCTTTCTTTCTTTCTTCCTTCTTGCTTTATACCTTTATCCTACCTTCTTTCTTTCGTTCGTTCTTCCTTCTTGCTTTATACCTTTATCCTACCTTCTTTCTTTCTTTCTTACTTACTTTCTTTCTTCTTGCTTTATACCTTTATCCTACCTTCTTTCTTTCTTTCTTTCTTTCGTTCTTCCTTCTTGCTTTATACCTTTATCCTACCTTCTTTCTTTCTTTCTTTCTTTTTTACTTACTTTCTTCCTTCTTGCTTTATACCTTTATCCTACCTTCTTTCTTTCTTTCTTTCTTTCGTTCTTCCTTCTTGCTTTATACCTTTATCCTACCTTCTTTCTTTTTCCTTTCTTTCTGTCTTCCTTCCTCCCCTTTTTCTTTCTTACTGTCTTCCTTCTTGCTTGGACCTTTATCCTACCGTCTTTCTTTCTTTCTTTCTTCCTTCTTGCTTGGACCTTTATCCTACCTTTTTTCTTTCTATCTATCTTTTCTTTCTTCCTCCCTTTTTTCCTTCCTTCCTTCTCGCTTGGACCTGTATCCTACCTGTTTCCTTTCTTTCTTTCCTTCCATTTAGTCTATATTCATCTTTAGCGTGTTGTCTCGTCATCATTATTATTATTGGTGCTTTTTATTTTTTATTATTTTTATGATTTGGTCTGGGATAGATTGATTTAGGTTGACAGAAGATTATGTAGGATAAAATGAGTTTAATTAAATAAGTGTATGTTAAAAAAGCGCACTTTCCACTCATCCCAGTAAAGCCGGAAGTAATTAAAATGAAAACCGTGTGGTGTAGAAAGAGCATTAATATGCTAGGTAGTGTGTGAATTACTGTAATGGACTTAATAAGGGGAAAGTAATACACTGTGATAATGTGGATTAGCTCATTGGATCAGGGAATGACTGGCTAAATCCTCCATTCTGAGCAACTATCCCGAGTGTTACTTCAGGAGCTCAGCGTGTTTATGGGCCGCGCTCTGAGCTCGGGACGTGGGTGATGCCATCTGCGCGTACGGCGGGGGGGGGGATACCACCTTGAGTGAACTACCCAGGTGAACTCACTGGTTACGCCTTCAAAGCTTTTTCTAACGTCTCTTTTTGTCTCTTTTTTGCTGCATGTGCGCTCACGGCTCGCCGCAGCTTCGCCGGCCCGAGAGTCCAGCGCCATTGTGCCGTTTCTAATCCCCTCTGTTCCTGCCTTTGTGCGGCCGCCCAGCAGGAAGTGGGAGCCGAGCAGACAACAATTAACAAAAGAGCTGCGAGGAATACAATTAGCCATCAATAGGAAACCGCGCGCCTTTGTGCCTGTTGCCATGGCGACGCTCGACAACCACCATTGCAGGATTACGGGACCTTTTAGCGCTCTCTCTCTCTCTCTCTCTCTCTCTCGTCTTGCCAGAGGAGCTAGATCTCTTCTATCTTTCTCTTCTCCGTCTTTCTTTAACCATTCACCATCTTTTTCCAGTTTCTTCTGACTGTTTAATTTAATTTATTTATTTATGTCTCTTCTTTCCGAGTCCATCTTTCCCCCTGTTTGTTCCTGCTTCTATCTCCTTGTCCTTGATCTTTTTCTCCAAGTCCATCTGTTTTTCTGTCATTTTTACATTTCTTCATTATTTATTCATCTTCTTTTCAAGTCTTTCTTTCTCTTCATTTATTTAATTCTTTCTTTCTTTCCTTCGTAGAGTTCTATCCTAACTTTTCTTTCTTTCTTTCTTTCTTTCTTTCTTTCTTTCTTGGTCCTCTACCCAACATTTTCTTTCTTTCGTTCTTTCTTTTTTTCTTTCCTTCCTTCCTTCCTTCCTTCTTAGAGTTCTATCCTAACTTTTCTTTCTTTCTTTCTTTCTTTCTTGGACCTCTACTCTACATGTTCGTTCATTCTTTCTTTCTTTCTTTCTTTCTTTCTTTCGTGGACCTCTACCCTACATTTTCTTTCTTTCTTTCTTTCGTGGACCTCTACCCTACATTTTCTTTCTTTCTTTCTTTCTTTCTTTCGTGGACCTCTACCCTACATTTTCTTTCTTTCTTTCTTTCTTTCGTGGACCTCTACCCTACATTTTCTTTCTTTCTTTCTTTCTTTCGTGGACCTCTACCCTACATTTTCTTTCTTTCTTTCTTTCTTTCGTGGACCTCTACCCTACATGTTCTTTCTTTCTTTCTTTCTTTCTTTCGTGGACCTCTACCCTACATGTTCTTTCTTTCTTTCTTTCTTTCTTTCTTTCGTGGACCTCTACCCTACATGTTCTTTCTTTCTTTCTTTCTTTCTTTCGTGGACCTCTACCCTACATGTTCGTTCTTTCTTTCTTTCTTTCTTTCGTGGACCTCTACCCTACATGTTCGTTCTTTCTTTCTTTCTTTCTTTCGTGGACCTCTACCCTACATGTTCGTTCTTTCTTTCTTTCTTTCTTTCATGGACCTCTACCCTACATGTTCGTTCTTTCTTTCTTTTTTTCTTTCATGGACCTCTACCCTACATGTTCGTTCTTTCTTTCTTTCTTTCTTTCTTTCTTTCGTGGACCTCTACCCTACATGTTCGTTCTTTCTTTCTTTCTTTCTTTCGTGGACCTCTACCCTACATGTTCGTTCTTTCTTTCTTTTTTTCTTTCATGGACCTCTACCCTACATGTTCGTTCTTTCTTTCTTTCTTTCTTTCTTTCTTTCATGGACCTCTACCCTACATGTTCTTTCTTTCTTTCTTTCTTTCGTGGACCTCTACCCTACATGTTCGTTCTTTCTTTATTTCTTTCTGTCTTTCTTTCTTTCATGGACCTCTACCCTACATGTTCTTTCTTTCTTCGTTTTTCTTTCTTTCTTGGACCTCTACCCTACATGTTCTTTCTTTCTTTCTTTCATTCTTTCTTTCTTTCTTGGATCTCTACCCTAAATGTTAGTTCTTTCTTTCTTTCTTTCTTTCTTTCTTTCTTTCTTTCTTTATTTGATCTCTGCCCTACCTGTTCTTTCTTTCTTTCTTTCTTTCTTTCCTTCTTTCTTGGATCTCTATTCTACCTGTACTTTCTTTCTTTCTTTCTTTCTTTCTTTCTTTCTTTCTTGGACCTCTACCCTAAATGTTCGTTCTTTCTTTCTTTCTTTCTTTCGTGGACCTCTACCCTACATGTTCGTTCGTTCGTTCGTTCTTTCTTTCTTTCTTTCTTTCTTTCTTTCTTTCTTGGACCTCTACCCTACATGTTCGTTCTTTCTTTCTTTCTTTCTTTCGTGGACCTCTACCCTACATGTTCGTTCTTTCTTTCTTTCTTTCTTTCATGGACCTCTACCCTACATGTTCGTTCTTTCTTTCTTTTTTTCTTTCATGGACCTCTACCCTACATGTTCTTTCTTTCTTTCTTTTTTTCTTTCTTTCTTTCTTTCTTTCGTGGACCTCTACCCTACATGTTCGTTCTTTCTTTCTTTCTTTCTTTCTTTCTTTTGTGGACCTCTACCCTACATGTTCTTTCTTTCTTTCTTTCTTTCTTTCTTTCTTTCTTTCATGGACCTCTACCCTACATGTTCGTTCTTTCTTTCTTTCTTTCTTTCTTTCATGGACCTCTACCCTACATGTTCGTTCGTTCGTTCGTTCGTTCTTTCTTTCTTTCTTTCTTTCTTTCTTTCTTTTTTCTTTCTTTCATGGACCTCTACCCTACATGTTCGTTCTTTCTTTCTTTTTTCTTTCATGGACCTCTACCCTACATGTTCTTTCTTTCTTTCTTTCTTTCTTTCTTTCTTTCTTTCTTTCGTGGACCTCTACCCTACATGTTCGTTCTTTCTTTCTTTCTTTCTTTCTTTCTTTTGTGGACCTCTACCCTACATGTTCTTTCTTTCTTTCTTTCTTTCTTTCTTTCTTTCTTTCATGGACCTCTACCCTACATGTTCGTTCTTTCTTTCTTTTTTTCTTTCATGGACCTCTACCCTACATGTTCTTTCTTTCTTTCTTTCTTTCTTTCTTTCTTTCTTTCTTTCGTGGACCTCTACCCTACATGTTCGTTCTTTCTTTCTTTCTTTCTTTCTTTCTTTTGTGGACCTCTACCCTACATGTTCTTTCTTTCTTTCTTTCTTTCTTTCTTTCTTTCTTTCATGGACCTCTACCCTACATGTTCGTTCTTTCTTTCTTTTTTTCTTTCATGGACCTCTACCCTACATGTTCTTTCTTTCTTTCTTTCTTTCTTTCTTTCTTTCTTTCTTTCGTGGACCTCTACCCTACATGTTCGTTCTTTCTTTCTTTCTTTCTTTCTTTCTTTTGTGGACCTCTACCCTACATGTTCTTTCTTTCTTTCTTTCTTTCTTTCTTTCTTTCATGGACCTCTACCCTACATGTTCGTTCTTTCTTTCTTTCTTTCTTTCTTTCATGGACCTCTACCCTACATGTTCGTTCGTTCGTTCGTTCGTTCTTTCTTTCTTTCTTTCTTTCTTTCTTTCTTTTTTCTTTCTTTCATGGACCTCTACCCTACATGTTCGTTCTTTCTTTCTTTCTTTCTTTCTTTCTTTCGTGGACCTCTACCCTACATGTTCGTTCTTTCTTTCTTTCTTTCTTTCTTTCATGGACCTCTACCCTACATGTTCGTTCGTTCGTTCGTTCGTTCTTTCTTTCTTTCTTTCTTTTTTCTTTCTTTCATGGACCTCTACCCTACATGTTCGTTCTTTCTTTATTTCTTTCTGTCTTTCTTTCTTTCATGGACCTCTACCCTACATGTTCTTTCTTTCTTCATTTTTCTTTCTTTCTTGGACCTCTACCCTACATGTTCTTTCTTTCTTTCTTTCATTCTTTCTTTCTTTCTTGGACCTCTACCCTACATGTTCGTTCTTTCTTTATTTCTTTCTGTCTTTCTTTCTTTCATGGACCTCTACCCTACATTTTCTTTCTTTCTTTCTTTCGTGGACCTCTACCCTACATTTTCTTTCTTTCTTTCTTTCTTTCTTTCTTTCGTGGACCTCTACCCTACATTTTCTTTCTTTCTTTCTTTCGTGGACCTCTACCCTACATTTTCTTTCTTTCTTTCGTGGACCTCTACCCTACATTTTCTTTCTGTCTTTCTTTCTTTCATGGACCTCTACCCTACATGTTCTTTCTTTCTTCATTTTTCTTTCTTTCTTGGACCTCTACCCTACATGTTCTTTCTTTCTTTCTTTCATTCTTTCTTTCTTTCTTGGACCTCTACCCTACATGTTGGTTCTTTCTTTCTTTCTTTCTTTCTTTCGTGGACCTCTACCCTACATGTTCGTTCTTTCTTTATTTCTTTCTGTCTTTCTTTCTTTCATGGACCTCTACCCTACATGTTCTTTCTTTCTTCATTTTTCTTTCTTTCTTGGATCTCTACCCTACATGTTCTTTCTTTCTTTCTTTCTTTCATTCTTTCTTTCTTTCTTGGACCTCTACCCTACATGTTGGTTCTTTCTTTCTTTCTTTCTTTCTTTCTTTATTTGATCTCTACCCTACATGTTCTTTCTTTCTTTCTTGGACCTCTATTCTACCTGTTCTTTCTTTCTTTCTTTCTTTCTTTCTTGGACCTCTACCCTAAATGTTCGTTCTTTCTTTCTTTCTTTTTTCTTTCTTTCTTTCTTTCTTTCTTTCGTGGACCTCTACCCTACATGTTCGTTCTTTCTTTCTTTCTTTCTTTCTTTCTTTCTTTCTTTCGTGGACCTCTACCCTACATGTTCGTTCTTTCTTTATTTCTTTCTGTCTTTCTTTCTTTCATGGACCTCTACCCTACATGTTCTTTCTTTCTTCATTTTTCTTTCTTTCTTGGATCTCTACCCTACATGTTCTTTCTTTCTTTCTTTCTTTCATTCTTTCTTTCTTTCTTGGACCTCTACCCTACATGTTGGTTCTTTCTTTCTTTCTTTCTTTCTTTCTTTATTTGATCTCTACCCTACATGTTCTTTCTTTCTTTCTTGGACCTCTATTCTACCTGTTCTTTCTTTCTTTCTTTCTTTCTTTCTTGGACCTCTACCCTAAATGTTCGTTCTTTCTTTCTTTCTTTTTTCTTTCTTTCTTTCTTTCTTTCTTTCTTTCGTGGACCTCTACCCTACATGTTCGTTCTTTCTTTCTTTCTTTCTTTCTTTCTTTCTTTCATGGACCTCTACCCTACATGTTCTTTCTTTCTTTCTTTTTCTCTTTCTTTCGTGGACCTCTACCCTACATGTTCGTTCTTTCTTTCTTTCTTTCATGGACCTCTACCCTACATGTTCTTTCTTCCTTCCTTTCTTTCTTTCTTTCTTTCTTTCTTTCTTGGACCTCTACCCTACATGTTCTTTCTTTCTTTCTTTCTTTTTCTTTCTTTCTTGGATCTCTACCCTACATATTCATTCATTCTTTCTTTCTTTCTTTCTTTCTTTCTTTCGTGGACCTCTACCCTACATGTTCGTTCTTTCTTTCTTTCTTTCTTTCTTTCTTGGACCTCTACCCTAAATGTTCGTTCTTTCTTTCTTTCTTTTTTCTTTCTTTCTTTCTTTCTTTCTTTCTTGGACCTCTACTCTACATGTTTGTTCATTCTTTCTTTCTTTCTTTCTTTCTTTCTTTCGTGGACCTCTACCCTACATTTTCTTTCTTTCTTTCTTTCGTGGACCTCTACCCTACATTTTCTTTCTTTCTTTCTTTCTTTCTTTCGTGGACCTCTACCCTACATTTTCTTTCTGTCTTTCTTTCTTTCATGGACCTCTACCCTACATGTTCTTTCTTTCTTCATTTTTCTTTCTTTCTTGGACCTCTACCCTACATGTTCTTTCTTTCTTTCATTCATTCTTTCTTTCTTTCTTGGACCTCTACCCTACATGTTGGTTCTTTCTTTCTTTCTTTCTTTCTTTCGTGGACCTCTACCCTACATGTTCGTTCTTTCTTTATTTCTTTCTGTCTTTCTTTCTTTCATGGACCTCTACCCTACATGTTCTTTCTTTCTTCATTTTTCTTTCTTTCTTGGATCTCTACCCTACATGTTCTTTCTTTCTTTCTTTCATTCTTTCTTTCTTTCTTGGACCTCTACCCTACATGTTGGTTCTTTCTTTCTTTCTTTCTTTCTTTCTTTATTTGATCTCTACCCTACATGTTCTTTCTTTCTTTCTTGGACCTCTATTCTACCTGTTCTTTCTTTCTTTCTTTCTTTCTTTCTTGGACCTCTACCCTACATGTTCATTCTTTCTTTCTTTCTTTCTTTCGTGGACCTCTACCCTACATGTTCGTTCTTTCTTTCTTTCTTTCATGGACCTCTACCCTACATGTTCGTTCTTTCTTTATTTCTTTCTGTCTTTCTTTCTTTCATGGACCTCTACCCTACATGTTCTTTCTTTCTTCGTTTTTCTTTCTTTCTTGGACCTCTACCCTAAATGTTCTTTCTTTCTTGGACCTCTACCCTACATGTTCTTTCTTTCTTTCTTTCATTCTTTCTTTCTTTCTTGGATCTCTACCCTAAATGTTAGTTCTTTCTTTCTTTCTTTCTTTCTTTATTTGATCTCTGCCCTACATGTTCTTTCTTTCTTTCTTGGACCTCTATTCTACCTGTTCTTTCTTTCTTTCTTTCTTTCTTTCCTTCTTTCTTGGATCTCTATTCTACCTGTACTTTCTTTCTTTCTTTCTTTCTTTCTTTCTTTCTTTCTTGGACCTCTACCCTAAATGTTCGTTCTTTCTTTCTTTCTTTCTTTCGTGGACCTCTACCCTACATGTTCGTTCGTTCGTTCGTTCTTTCTTTCTTTCTTTCTTTCTTTCTGTCTTTCTTTCTTTCGTGGACCTCTACCCTACATGTTCTTTCTTTCTTTCTTTCTTTCTTTCTTTCTTTCTTTCTTTCGTGGACCTCTACCCTACATGTTCGTTCTTTCTTTCTTTCTTTCTTTCTTTTGTGGACCTCTACCCTACATGTTCTTTCTTTCTTTCTTTCTTTCATGGACCTCTACCCTACATGTTCTTTCTTTCTTTCTTTCTTTCTTTCTTTCTTTCTTTCGTGGACCTCTACCCTACATGTTCGTTCTTTCTTTCTTTCTTTCTTTCTTTCATGGACCTCTACCCTACATGTTCGAACGAACGAACGAACGTTCTTTCTTTCTTTCTTTCTTTCTTTCTTTTTCTTTCTTTCATGGACCTGTACCGTACATGTTCTTTCTTTCTTTCTTTCTTTCTTGGACCTCTACCCTACATGTTCGTTCGTTCGTTCGTTCGTTCATTCTTTCTTTCTTTCTTTCTTTTTTTCTTTCTTTCATGGACCTCTACCCTACATGTTCGTTCTTTCTTTCTTTCTTTCTTGGATCTCTACCCTACATATTCATTCATTCTTTCTTTCTTTCTTTCTTTCTTTCTTTCTCTCTTGGACCTCTACCCTACATGTTCGTTCTTTCTTTCTTTCTTTCTTTCTTTCTTTCGTGGACCTCTACCCTACATGTTAGTTCTTTCTTTATTTCTTTCTGTCTTTCTTTCTTTCATGGACCTCTACCCTACATGTTCTTTCTTTCTTCATTTTTCTTTCTTTCTTGGACCTCTACCCTACATGTTCTTTCTTTCTTTCTTTCATTCTTTCTTTCTTTCTTGGACCTCTACCCTACATGTTGGTTCTTTCTTTCTTTCTTTCTTTCTTTATTTGATCTCTACCCTACATGTTCTTTCTTTCTTTCTTGGACCTCTATTCTACCTGTTCTTTCTTTCTTTCTTTCTTTCTTTCTTTCTTGGACCTCTACCCTACATGTTCGTTCTTTCTTTCTTTCTTTTTTCTTTCTTTCTTTCTTTCTTTCTTTCTTTCGTGGACCTCTACCCTACATGTTCGTTCGTTCTTTCTTTCTTTCTTTCTTTCTTTCTTTCATGGACCTCTACCCTACATGTTCGTTCTTTCTTTCTTTCTCTCTTTCTTTCGTGGACCTCTACCCTACATGTTCGTTCTTTCTTTCTTTCTTTCATGGACCTCTACCCTACATGTTCGTTCTTTCTTTCTTTCTTTCATGGACCTCTACCCTACATGTTCGTTCTTTCTTTCTTTCTTTCTTGGACCTCTACCCTACATGTTCTTTCTTTCTTTCTTTCTTTTTCTTTCTTTCTTGGATCTCTACCCTACATATTCATTCATTCTTTCTTTCTTTCTTTCTTTCTTTCTTTCTTGGACCTCTACCCTAAATGTTCGTTCTTTCTTTCTTTCTTTTTTCTTTCTTTCTTTCTTTCTTTCTTTCGTGGACCTCTACCCTACATGTTCGTTCGTTCTTTCTTTCTTTCTTTCTTTCATGGACCTCTACCCTACATGTTCGTTCTTTCTTTCTTTCTTTCTTTCTTTCTTTCTTTCTTTCTTTCTTTCATGGACCTCTACCCTACATGTTCGTTCTTTCTTTCTTTCTTTCTCTCTTTCTTTCGTGGACCTCTACCCTACATGTTCGTTCTTTCTTTCTTTCTTTCATGGACCTCTACCCTACATGTTCTTTCTTTCTTTCTTTCTTTCTTTCTTTCTTTCTTGGACCTCTACCCTAAATGTTCGTTCTTTCTTTCTTTCTTTTTTCTTTCTTTCTTTCTTTCTTTCTTTCTTTCATGGACCTCTACCCTACATGTTCGTTCTTTCTTTCTTTCTTTCTCTCTTTCTTTCGTGGACCTCTACCCTACATGTTCTTTCTTTCTTTTTCTTTCTTTCTTGGATCTCTACCCTACATATTCATTCTTTCTTTCTTTCTTTCTTTCTTTCTTTCTTTCGTGGACCTCTACCCTACATGTTCTTTCTTTCTTTCTTTCTTTCTTTCTTTCTTTCTTTCATGGACCTCTACCCTACATGTTCGTTCGTTCGTTCGTTCGTTCTTTCTTTCTTTCTTTCTTTCTTTCATGGACCTCTACCCTACATGTTCGTTCTTTCTTTCTTTCTTTCTCTCTTTCTTTCGTGGACCTCTACCCTACATGTTCGTTCTTTCTTTCTTTCTTTCATGGACCTCTACCCTACATGTTCTTTCTTTCTTTCTTTCTTTCTTTCTTTCTTGGACCTCTACCCTAAATGTTCGTTCTTTCTTTCTTTCTTTTTTCTTTCTTTCTTTCTTTCTTTCTTTCTTTCATGGACCTCTACCCTACATGTTCGTTCTTTCTTTCTTTCTTTCTCTCTTTCTTTCGTGGACCTCTACCCTACATGTTCTTTCTTTCTTTTTCTTTCTTTCTTGGATCTCTACCCTACATATTCATTCTTTCTTTCTTTCTTTCTTTCTTTCTTTCTTTCGTGGACCTCTACCCTACATGTTCTTTCTTTCTTTCTTTCTTTCTTTCTTTCTTTCTTTCATGGACCTCTACCCTACATGTTCGTTCGTTCGTTCGTTCGTTCTTTCTTTCTTTCTTTCTTTCTTTCATGGACCTCTACCCTACATGTTCATTCTTTCTTTCTTTCTTTCTTTCTCTCTTTCTTTCGTGGACCTCTACCCTACATGTTCGTTCTTTCTTTCTTTCTTTCATGGACCTCTACCCTACATGTTCTTTCTTCCTTTCTTTCTTTCTTTCTTTCTTTCTTTCTTGGACCTCTACCCTACATGTTCTTTCTTCCTTTCTTTCTTTCTTTCTTTCTTGGACCTCTACCCTACATGTTCTTTCTTTCTTTTTCTTTCTTTCTTGGATCTCTACCCTACATATTCATTCTTTCTTTCTTTCTTTCTTTCTTTCTTTCGTGGACCTCTACCCTACATGTTCTTTATTTCTTTCTTTCTTTCTTTCATGGACCTCTACCCTACATGTTCGTTCGTTCGTTCGTTCTTTCTTTCTTTCTTTCTTTCGTGGACCTCTACCCTACATGTTCGTTCTTTCTTTCTTTCTTTCTTTCTTTCTTTCTTTCTTTCTTTCTTTCATGGACCTCTACCCTACATGTTCGTTCTTTCTTTCTTTCTTTCTTTCTTTCTTTCTTACTTCTTTCTTTTTTTCTTTCTTTCATGGACCTCTACCCTACATGTTCTTTCTTTCTTTCTTTCTTTCTTTCTTTCTTTCTTTCTTGGACCTCTACCCTACATGTTCTTTCTTTCTTTCTTTCTTGGATCTCTACCCTACATATTCATTCTTTCTTTCTTTCTTTCTTTCTTTCTTTCTCTCTTGGACCTCTACCCTACATGTTCGTTCGTTCGTTCGTTCGTTCGTTCTTTCTTTCTTTCTTTCTTTCTTGGATCTCTACCCTACATGTTCGTTCTTTCTTTCTTTCTTCCTTTCTTTCTTTCTTTCTTTCTTTCTTTCTTGGACCTCTACCCTACATGTTCTTTCTTTCTTTCTTTCTTGGATCTCTACCCTACATATTCATTCTTTCTTTCTTTCTTTCTTTCTTTCTTTCTCTCTTGGACCTCTACCCTACATGTTCGTTCGTTCGTTCGTTCTTTCTTTCTTTCTTTCTTTCTTTCTTGGATCTCTACCCTACATGTTCGTTCTTTCTTTCTTTCTTTCTTTCTTTCTTTCTTTCTTGGACCTCTACCCTACATGTTCTTTCTTTCTTTCTTTCTTTCTTTCTTTCTTTCATGGACCTCTACCCTACATGTTCGTTCGTTCGTTCGTTCTTTCTTTCTTTCTTTCTTTCTTTCTTTCTTTCTTTCTTACTTCTTTCTTTTTTTCTTTCTTTCATGGACCTCTACCCTACATGTTCGTTCTTTCTTTCTTTCTTTCTTTCTTTCTTGGACCTCTACCCTACATGTTCTTTCTTTCTTTCTTTCTTGGATCTCTACCCTACATATTCATTCTTTCTTTCTTTCTTTCTTTCTTTCTCTCTTGGACCTCTACCCTACATGTTCGTTCGTTCGTTCTTTCTTTCTTTCTTTCTTTCTTGGATCTCTACCCTACATGTTCGTTCTTTCTTTCTTTCTTTCTTTCTTTCTTTCTTTGATCTCTACCCTACATGTTCTTTCTTTCTTTCTTGGACCTCTATTCTGCCTGTTCGTTCTTTCTTTCCTTCTTTCGTTCTTTCTTGGACCTCTATTCTACCTGTTCTTTCTTTCTTTCTTTCTTTCCTTCCTTCTTTCTTGGATCTCTATTCTACCTGTACTTTCTTTCTTTCTTTCTTTCTTTCTTTCTTTCTTTCCTTCTTAGAGTTCTATACTAGCTTGTATTTCTTTCTTTCTTTTTCTTCCTTTCTTCTTATTTGGATCTCTATTCTACCTGTTTGTTTGTTCTTTCTCTCCTTCCTTCTTAGAGTCCTATCCTAACTTTTCTTTCTTTCATTTTTCTTTTTTGGACCTCTACCCTACATATTTTTTCTTTCTTTCTTTCTTTCTGACAACTCCTTATTTTATCTGTCCATCTCTCACAACTGGTTGTGCCACCATTCTTTCACCCTCTCCACCTCTTCTATTCTCACCATTTTCATCTTTTTGAATCCATTCTTCTTTCTCCACTCTTTCTTTTCATCTTTGTTCTCTGAATCTTTTTTTTTTTTTTTTTTTGCCCTTTTCATTTCTTTTTCCTTTTATTCTGACCACTCTTTCTTCCTTTCTTGTAACAGAGCAGCTCTCTGGGTTTTTATCCAAATAAACTCTTGCGACCTTTATTCGCTCCTGTGCTTTTCAGGTCTTTCACCTTTATCTCCCCTTGCGGTGAAGTTAGTGACTTTTTTTCTCCCCTCCAGCCTCCTCATTTATTCTTGTCTTTGGCCTGGAGGATTATCTGGCCTGGTGAGGGAGACGGCTGATATACTGACCACACTGAGAGAACTTTCTCTGACAAGAGATGGATTTTTGTCCAGACGCAAAATGCACTGCAGCTTTCACCGTTACACAAAGGAACACTTATCTAACACACACACACACACACACACACACAAAGCAAGGAATGGAGCACTAAATCAGCTGACTCATAGACTCTACAGATCTGAATTAACTTATTAAATAAACCCATGAGTCCATGGTGTAAATATAACACTGTTTTGTCCAATTGTTGAGCACCATGATGTCCTTGTAATAAGGAATTTATACAGTTGAGTGCAAATGTTTGCTTACTCTTATTTATTATAATATTTGAAGAGATTTCAACAATACAACACACACTAAAATTAAATAATTTTCATTCAATAAACAAAATGTACAGTCCCCTTGAAAATATTGGAACAGCAAGGCCAATTCATTTGTTTTTGCTGTAGACTGAAGACATTTGAGTTTGAGATCAAAAGATGAATATAAGAAGAGATATTAGAATTTTGGAAACTTTTATTTCCTGGTATTTATATGTAGACGGGTTAAACAACATGCACATTTTGTATCAGACAACTTAATTTGTAGGCGAGCAAAAACATGTGATTGACAGGTGTTTCTTGTTACCCAGGTGTGTCCTGTTAGACTGACTGTTTAAACAATTAATAGCTTTGAACATCTACTTGTGGTTTTAGGCTTCGGTTGCACCTGTGAAGACTGCATTTTTTGTTAAAAAAAAAGGATTAACCAACATGAAGACCAGTGAGCTGCCTATGGGAGAAAAGCAAGCCATTTTGAAGCTGAGAAAAGAGGGAAAATCTGTCCAAGAAATTGCACAAACATTGGGCTTACCCAATATAACAATCAGGAATGTCCTGAAAAAGAAAGAAACCACTGGTGTACTGAACAACCAGACGTTGAACAGGTTGGCCAAGGAAAATAACAACAGCTGATGACAGAAATATTGTGAGAGCTGTGAAGAAAAAAACCAAAATAGCAGTCAGTGACATCAGCGACAACCTCCACAGGGCAGGGGCGAAGGTATCACAATCCACCGTTCAAAGAAAACAACAGAGATGAGCCACAAAAGTTCTGGGTGGTCTGATCCAAAAGGTTCTATGTTTTATGTTGTTTAACACATCTAGATGTAAACACCAGGAAATAAAAGCTGAAATCATAAACCCTCGTCTCGTATCCATCTTATGATCTCAAACGCAAATGTCTTTGGTATATAACACAAACAAATGAATTGACCTTGCTGTCAATAGTTTTGGAGAGGACTGTATATGCAAAATGTATATGAAATAAATGTAAAATGCATTGTTACATAATTTTTCACAATATCGATATTATAGCATCACATTGTCTAGCCCTTTGCCCACCCTACATTTCTAATCTCAATTTAAGTTTCAGTTCTCAGTTTCTCAGTTCTCCAAATTAGTTCTGGAGACACACATAAAGAGTCATGATGAGATTTGTCGAAAGAGCTTTCAGAGGATCTACGGTCAAGAATTGTTGAATTACATAAAGCTGGCAAGGGTTACAAAGTGATTTCAAAGACTTTAGAAATTCACCAGTCTACAGTTAGGCAAATATTCTACAAATGGAGACATTTTGGGACTGTTGCTACTCTACCAAGAAGTGGGCACTCAGTCAAAATGACACCAAGAGCACAACGAAGACTCATCAATGAGGTAAAGAAACAACCCCGAATGACAGCCAAAGATTTGAAGGCATCATTGGAACTGGCTAACATCTCTGTTCATGAGTCTACAATACGTAAAACATTGAACAAGCAGAGTATGTATGGCAGGACACCATGAAGGAAGCCACTGCTTACTAAAAAGAACATTGCTGCACGCCTGAACTTTGCAAAAGAGCACATTGACACTCCACAGTGGTATTGGCAAAATGTTTTGTGGACTGATGAAACTAAGATTGAACTATTTGGAAAAACCACACAGCACTACATCTGGCGTAGAAAGGGCACGGCATATCATCATGAAAACATCATCCCAACCGTAAAGTATGGTGGAGGAAACATCATGATTTGGGCCTGCTTTTCTGCATCAGGGCCCGGCCAGCTTGCAATCATTGAGGGGAAGATGAAATCCCAAGTATATTAGACAATTCTTCAGGATAATGTGAGAATGTCTGTATGTCAGTTGAAACTGTGTAGAAGCTGGGTGATGCGACAGGACAACGACCCAAAACACTGAAGTCCACAACAGAATGGCTTCAGAAAAACAAAATCTGCCTTTTGGAGGGCCAAGTCAGAGCCCAGACCTCATCCCAATAGAGATACTATGGAATGACTTGAAGAGAGCCATACACCTGAGACGTCCAAAGAATATGACAGAGCTAAAGCAGTTCTGCCAGGAAGAATGGGCTAAAATTCCTCCTGAACGATGTGCAGGTCTGATCCACAGCTACAGGAAGCGCCTGGATGAGACTATTGCTGCCAAGGGGGGTCAACCAGTTATTAATTGTAAGGGTTCACTTACTTTTTACACTGCCATTTTGAATGTTGAAAGAGTGTGTTCAATAAAGACATGAGGGTTCAGAATTTATTTTGTGTTATTATTTTAGGCACATTATATTTGTCAACACCCTTGACTTAGATGAAGATCAGATCACATTTTATGACAAATTTATTCAGAAAACCATGAAATTCCAAAAGGTTCACATACTTTTTCTTGCCACTGTATGCACAATATGTCCAGAATATGCTTTAGTGTTTGTTCAGTAATTACATACCCATGTGTACTAAGCAATGTCAATATATCCCCATACTTGTAAGTGCTATGGACACTGCTGGGTGCTGAATGCAAAACCATTGCGACTGAACAGAAAAATGAATAGAAAACTATTGGGAATGAGCACAAAAAATGATCATGAGAGAACACAAAATTATTGAGAAAGAAAATTATTGCCAGAGAGCACAAAATTTGCTGTGCAGGAAAGCAAAAACGATTGTAAGCTAATGCAAAACTCTTGCAAGGGAACACAAAATGTTTGTGAGGGGGCATAAAAATTATTGTGAGAGAATGCAAATCTAAAGTGTTGTGAGGGAAAACAAAAGTTGTTGCAAGGCAATACAAAAATTGTGAGAGAATGCAAAAATTATTGGCTGGGAATGCAAAAATGATTCAGAGGGAACACAAAATTTTATTGTGAGGTAACGCAAAACTATTGCGAAAGAATGCAAAAATGATTGCGAGGTAACGCGTAACTAATGTAGGGGAATTCAAAACGATTGCGAGGGAAAGAAAAACTATTGAGACAGAATGCAAAAAATGTTTCAGAGGTAACGCATAACTATTGCGTAATAGAGGGAATGCAGAACTATTGTGAGGGAACATTATTCATTATTAAGGAACGTTATTAAGTAATGCAAACTTTTCTGCAAGGGAACGCAAAATTATAGCGAGAGAATGCAAAAATGATTGCTAGGTAGCGTAACTATTGCGAGTTAATGCAAAAAATGACTGCAAGGTAATGAAAAATCAGGGAACACAAAAATGAGTACGAGACCGCAAATCTATTGCGAGAGAATGCAAAACTGTTGTGAGGGAATGTTTTATTAATTATTGTGAGGAACACAAAAATGATTGGGTGATAAAGCAAAACTACTGAGAGGTAATGCGAAATTATTGCAAGGGAATGCAGTTATGGTTAAGGAACACAAAACTATTGCAAGAGAATGTAAAAGTATTGAAAAAAATTAATCTCATGGTGAACAATTAGGGGTTCAGTATCAAGGCAATTCTTGTTTTTGGTTCTTTTTTGAAAGGTTCGTTTTCATCATGTTCAAGCTTCATATTTGACTGGATGGTTATTCTTGTTTTCTTTTTTTGGAGGATACATGGTATAAAAACAAAAAAACAGGTGCATTTTCTTTTTTGTTTCTTCAATAACCATCAGGAGAGCAATCTTTTGCACTCACTATAAGTGACGAATGTTCATTATTAAACACAGTATGCCAATACCACACTAATTTGAATTAATTAGTGTGGTATTAATTTCTCCAAATTGTCTTATAAGTGAGTTTGTCTGCAACAGCTGAGTAATTAAGGGCTGTTCAAGCGCTTTGCTCAAGAGCCCAACCATGGAATGGTGCAGAAACTTAAACTTAACTTAACATTTCCCAGTGGAGGTGTTATGAAATCTTCAACTCCCATGTCTTACAACTCGTATATTTTATACCATTCAATAGTCTAGAACAAGCAATAAAGACCACGAAAGCGAGAATACAGGAAGCCAACATTAAACGCTTTCTCGAGCATTACTGTGATGCTTGCCTGTTTACAGCCTTATCACACTTCACAACTACAGACTGCCTTAGCCTCCTTCCTGTCATAACCCACCTTATGTTTTGTTGTTGTTGTTTTTTACTATGTGTGGGCAAAGAAAATGACCCCCATCCCCACGTTATCCCCAGTATCTCCAACGTTCATAAAGATATTAAAGGTTAAAAGACAAAAACAACCACCATGATGGTTGTTTTTAAATATATGAGCATAACCGGTAACGCGCCTGCATGAAGTAACTATCAAATGATTTATAATATTATTGAAATCTGGATTCTGATTGGTCAGAATGTGTTGATCTGTTAATTTTTTAATAAAACAGAACCTCTGATAGTAGTGCAGCTGCAAATCATGGGTTTGAATTAATACATCCTCTGTCGTTTCTATAGCAACAGCTCATTCACAGGGGCTTGTGTGGTGGAAACTGCACATGATCAATGTCTAATAATAAACAGATTCTAAAATTCGTTAGTATTTACCAAGAAAAACGTGGAATCGTTGATATGTTGATGTTTCCTGTGAGGAGTTTATTTAACATGTACGGAAGGAGTCTCCAGTGTCAGCACTTTGTAGCAGTCAGAGGTAAAGCTGTCGTTTTAGGTTTTCGACCACAGGATAGTCTTCAGGACTGGAGTTTATATTTCGCAGTTTCTCAGTCAAAAAAATTTTTTTTGTCCTATTAACTTCATGAAGGAGGAAAAATTTGAGAAGGCTACTGAAGGGAACGGTTGGGAATTCGATTCCCACCTCTGCTCTGTGTGCGTGGAGTTTGCATGTTCTCCCTGTGCTTCCAGGGTTTCCACTGGGTACTCTGGTTTCTTCCCCCCAGTCCACAGACTGCATGTAGCCAGATTGTCATTTCCAAATTCTCCGTAGTGTGTGTGTGTGTGTGTGACAACCCTGTCCAGGGTGTTCCCCACCTTGTGCCCCAAGATCCCCGGCAACCTTGTGTAGGATAAGCAGGACGTTATTTGGATGAATGGATGTAATCTTTGGCAAACTCCTATGATATAAGAGTAGTAAAGCACTTTTAAATGAGCTGTTATAGGAAAATAATGAACGTTAAGGAGGTAAGAGTAACTCTGCTTCACGTGTGGCAGAAATCACACCACCCGGTCGTCGATTATTTTCATTTAACATCGTTCCCTATCATGTTTTAATTAGTAACACTTTACATTTAGGTTTCCTTCACTAACATCATTTCCCACATTAGGTAACATTACCAAAACATAAACTTCAGCATTAATGTCATACAGTTTAAGCACCACTAACACTCTAACATTAAAATGTACAGTTTGTTAATTCTATTATTTAAAGGAACCTCATTAGAAAGTATTATTATATAATTTATGAAGCTGAAAACGTCCATGACCTTCGATAATGACCTCATTTGGATACCGAGCTTGAGGTGCCATCAGAGGCAGAGGCTCTGTGGTGCAGAGAGAGGAAAAGCAGGAGAGGAACGAAAACCACATGAAATGCCTATTTCGCTTGGCTGGTGCAATTTTTGATTACACCCAAACCAATATAGAAGTTTTGTCTATGTGAGCATTCTACGGAGGAAAAAAAAAAAACCAAGGAAAAAAAAACCCATGAGGCCCTCACCAAACTGCGAATGAAACACATGGAACACATACAGAGATAGAGTGTCACGCATACCGCAGTGCATTTGGGCTGATAGAGAACACCTAAAGTGACACAAATGTTAAAAAAAGTTTTTTTTTGTAAATCAACACACGTCCGATAACATCAAGCACATTATTTCTGAGAAACCATCGGAAGACCGCAACCTATTCCAAATTTGCTTCCGCTCTAACAGTAACAAACAAGTTGACGAAAGTGCATTAAACAACAACGCCCTTCACGTTTGACATATCAAGCTCACAAAATTAGACGTTTTCGGTTAAGATAGCCCAAATGAGGTTAAAACCAGGGTAACAGATGGGCCGAGTGACCTAGCCTCAAATGTTATCTCATTAGAAAGCTTTATACATGATGACGCCTCTGAAAAATATATTTACACCTGAAACAAGCAGCCTAGTTTGAGAATATTTGAGAACTGGATCATGCAAAAGATACAGATGCAAATGCATCTTCTGCAGTGATCAAAATTTTTGCGTTTGTCCAAAGATATAAAAGGGTGCCGGAGCCAGCTTTTATAGCGTTGCATGCAATGTGTCTGAGGTTTTTCAGGAAGCAGGCATGAGAATCATCATGTCAAACAATCTCACTTATTGCATCGAACTGTATATATAAATAAAGTAAAAACATAATCCATTTTGTAACGAAACTATTTTCTAAACCAGCTTCAACTTTCATGCTAATTAACGGCACCGTGCTCGTCAAACCGTGTCTCTGACATAACTCGGTGTTGTGTGGCTGCGTTGCATTCTGGGACTTTGAACTCAACATCTCCACTTCTCCTACAGTGAATTTCGCATTCAAATGACGTTTAAAAATAGTGAACGTGAAAAGAAACGACGGCTGTTGCTCATGTTTCAGAGTTTTGCCATTTTCTTTCTCCGCTGTAACTGCGCTAGCAATAACGATGTCATCCCTGTGATGTTATAGAGCAGCACACAGCTGCTAGCTTTTCACAGGAATAACAAAAATGCATCAGCTACCAACACCAGAACTGCTAGACAAGTCACGAATATTGAACTTGTTTCAGGGTGGAGTTTCCAGCTTCAGGCCACAGACAGCATCTGTTAAGCTTCATCAGAAACCTATACTGTATAATAATAATCCAGACCAGATGGATTGTTGTAAAAGAGATCACACGGTTTATTATGTGCTATGTTAACACGTTTAAATGCAAAGCAGGCCTAATATCTGCCCTAACCCACCAGTTGCTTTAATATGTTGAACGTCAAGGCACAAGGCACAGCTATACGTGTGAGGAGACACCATATGAGGTCGAAGAAGAGCCTATTATATTTAGACCAACTGAAAGCACTGAAGAGAAACCATTGCAGACGATACGCGTCAAATTCGTGCAACAGTCTGAGCGCAACCACTCTGCATGCTTAGATCCATGTTTAATCTAATTGTCTAATGAGCGACAAAGGCAAAGGTAGTACTCTGTCCTCTTTTTCTTCCCTTTCCGCAGACAGTTTGTTCTTTGCCACCCACAGTTTAGTGCTGAGCAAAAAAACAAACAGTGGAGAGAATAAAAGGGCCGGCTCTCTCTGTGGGGGCTGAAGGGAATATTGGCGGTGGCCCACACAAAGCCGGCCCTGAAAATAGCCCCCCGGCACAATGAGACCTGCCACTCGGTGTATGAGATAATGTCTAATTGAAAACAGTGCGGCTATTGTCCTGCTGTCACCGGCCCTATTGTCCAGGTCCTCCCCCCTCCTTTTTTTTTCCATTGATGCGGCACAATTGTTCCCTGCCATTGTGGTTCGTGTACCTCTCTCTCTCTGTCTGTATTGTTATAATTTCATTACTCGTTTGTTTTTTGTTCCCCATCTCTTTTCGCTCCGCTGCAGGTCTTTTGTTCGGAACATTTAAGCACTCCATACCGAGTCACCACCACAGTATGTGTGTCTCTCTGAGTGTATTTTATTGACAAATAAACAGAAAGCTAGCTGTAAAAGAAGGGAAATGGCCCATTTTAGTGCCACAGAGGGTGAGAAGTTCTTTTGTCATTTGCATAAAGCAATAAATACGACTAACGCATTCAGTAAGCCCATTTGACTATTCATGCAAATGGTCGAATGCATATCGGGTTTAGGTTAATAACGAGCTAAAGCAATTGCGTTTAAGCAAACACCTGTGCGACCCTCTTCGCATGGGCGTTGAGTTTAAGTATTTTTCACTTTTTATAGACTGTAAGAAATCATGAGCTGCACTTTCACGACCCCATGTCCTATCATCGACTTTTTAACAGCATGGTGATGTTGAAATGGTGCTGACAAGCAGGCATTTTTTGGAACCGGCTCATTATTTGCTCAGACAAAGGACGGACACTTTCTCACCTTCGGTTTTACCCTGGACCGATTCCCACCTTTCCCGCCACGCGTTATAGCCAAAAGGGTTTGAACAATGAAAAATGCTACTCTGTTTCCTCAGCTGAACATTCAAACAAAAGGCCTTATCAGAAGCTGCAGATTATTGTGCGCGCTAATTGTAGAAATATGAAGGTACTATGTGTTGCTGCTGCACTGTTAAAACAAGATAAGAAACGTACTAATGTCATGAACCGCTCATTCAGAGCCATTTCACTTGAAAACACGATCGCTTTTCTAAAGTAAGCCTGGAATGACTGTGTAGGTTATGACTGTGTGTTTTAGGTGAAACCTCTTGACATACAGGATTCTCAAGCCAAGTAATGATTGATTCATCACTGAGCCTGAAACAGCACTGAAACACAGGGAAGATCTTTTGAACATGATTTAAACTTAAAACTACTTAAAATGACCTTAGCGTCCCGAAAACCATGCACGTGATAATACTACAGAGGACTTTGAAGGCTGTGTAAATATAACACAACGAACGGATAATTGAAACGTGAGGAATGCTAAGTTATGCTAAAGCTAATAAAATTATTATAATTAATTATTTTGATTTTGTTCATTCTTTAGGCAAATCCAGAAATGGTTCATGTTTCCAGCTCATTTGTTTTGGCACATTTTTGTCTATAATTGCAAAGTGTGCTTTTTTATTGTCACTAAAAAGGCAAAACCATACATTTAATCATTGTCTGTAATCCTTTTAAGTAATTATGTATTATATAGTATGATGTGTTATGATTTTACTACATTTTTTTTGCACAGTTTTTTGTGGGGGTTTTTTGCGGAAAATTGCTCAAATTAGCGAAACTTTGCAATTGCGCAAAATCATTCCGCACGCTCTTTCGCAATGATGTTTGTCGGTAAATGAAACATTTTAGCTGTAGTCTTTTTCACACCATTTTTTTTTGGGGGGGGGGGGGGGGACTAAACTAGTATTACTCTAAAACTAATTAATGATATAATTAAAGCTCATTTTTAAAGATAGACTACATTCACATTACCATGTAAAAAACAATGCACAAAAAGTATAAAAGTGACAAGAAAAAGGTAAAGTTTTCTGAGAGTATATAGTATTTTTATGGCATAGATACAGTTACATTGCCAATTCAAGCAGATAAGTGAGGCATTTTCTTACATTATAAAGGAATTCATAATAAAACACCAATTTAATGAAAAGAGTTGATAAAGGAGATGTGAAGATGCCTTTTTTCTGCAATTTTCCCCCTCTTTTAATCAGAAGAATCAGAAAAGCAGTAACTTTTTAAATAAACTATTCGTTTTTATCATTAAAGGATCCTTTAAGACCTATACCCTAAATAGATGCCATCTGAATGAAAAACTGTAGTCATTGTGTAGTGCTGTGTTTGCACTGTAGGTACATCACTGAGCTCCTAGGTGGTGAAAAGTATGTATCCTGCTCCGTGGTGCTACCCTGTGTACAACAATGGTCTCTGATGTTGGCCCTGCCTACATAGCCCGCTTCGAGGCTGCATTCACAAAGGACCTCAACAGGCGAAAGGAGAACTCAAACCTGTGGTGGGTAAAGGTGGCAACCGCTCTAGATCCTAGGTCCAAGAACCTTAGGTGCTTGCCCGGAGCAGAGAGGGTCGAGATGTGGCAAAAGCTGAGTGAGATGCTGAAGGATAGAGAACCTGCACCACAGACCTCTGGAGAAAAAGTGGAGGCAGAGCCACCAAAGAAGACGGCCCTCCTACTCATAGGATCAGAGTCGGAGTCTGATGATGAGGTACTGTCCACAGATAAATCTCTAGAGAGGTACAACGCAGAGCCCTGTGTCAGCATGTCCACTACAGTGGTGGTCATCACAAGCAGGTACATATGGTAAACTGGCCCATATTGCAAGGTACTCGGTACACCTGCCTCAACAGTGCCACGTTGTTGCCAAGACTGTTCTCTTTGGCAAGCCGCATTCTGCAGAAGAAGAGGTCAGCTCTATCATCTGAAAATGTGAACAAGCTAGTCTGCCTGAGCAACCGTTGAAAGAAGAGTAGTCTGTATGATTGGTTGACAGGAGGTATGTTGCACAGATGCACACGGTTTGAAGTAATTATCTTTAACCAAGAATGTAGAGATTGTTCACTCTGTCTCTTCACAGACATTATGGCATTCCTTTTATAAAATAGACCTACTTATTGTTGCAGAAAACTGTTTGAATGTCATTAAAGAACGCAGCGTATTAAGTGGTAAGAGACACTTTTCAGACAAAAAACACAATGAAGGCTGCTGGGTCTTGCTGCAAAAGTAAGAAGCGAGTGTGACAGTCAAAGTATCCAGAGGAACCGTAGCTGGTTCCGCAAGACGCTCAGTAAAACTTACAGCTCATTTCCTTACAAAACTGTAGAAAGTTTATCTGAGACTACTAATTTTTTTTTTTTTAAAGTAAAGGGATGTCAAACTAAATAGTGTCTTTGTTTCATTTATTACTGTTTATTACTGCATTTTATAGTATTGTTTTTAAGTAGAAACATTTAATTTCTTTATTTTTGAAGGAATCTTTTCTGTACAAAATTTCTTTGCATGTGCCTAAGACCTTTGTATGTATACACAGTATATCCTGATCCTTGTGGGTGGTGAGGTAGTGAGATGTGAGCCGGGCAGCCACCTGGCTAGTCAGAAGTAAGGTACGAGATAGGTCATGGGGAGAAACCGAACAAAGGGGCTGCTTCTAACAATCACTCCCGCTGAAACAGGAAGGCCTCACGGGATCAGGCAGGATAGCGATCTGACCTGGGCAGCATTTCCGTCGGCTAAATCCCGAGAGCCACTGAGAGCTAAGCGGACTATGACAGGCTTGGTCATGGAGTTTCCCACAGCCTGGCTACATCGATAGGAGGCAGAGGCCCAGTCTCTGGGGCTCATGGGTAGACGGAAAAGTACAAAAGATTTGGGCAAGAGGTTTTTCGGTAACTTAGCAAATATAAAAACCTCCAGAAAACGTGGCATCCGCCAGCATGTTGAACTGAGACAGCAACAGGGCTGCCTAGTTGTTGTTTTTTTACTTTCATGTCAGCATATAAAGTATATCTTAGGATCAAATACTTGTTGAGTAATCCAATGTGAAAACTGTCACTGCATTATCTTTAATAAACAGTTTACTAAAAGCAAACCTCATTGGGAAATCAGAGATTTTATTGAGGATTATTGTATCATAAAATATAAGACCCAATATGGATAGATGGATGAAAATACAACTAACTAAATTTGTTAGAAAATATCACGATTGGGTGTAAAACAAAATAACAACTGCACAAGTGGGATTAAAAAAACCCTCACATGCATATCTTGTGTTTGTAGGATATTTTCTAATGAACTTAGTTGGCTCTATTTCACAAAATATTTATATTTACATTTATGGCATTTGGCAGACGCTCTTATCCAGAGTGACGTACATTTATCTCATTTATACATCTGAGCAGTTGAGCCTTAAGGGCCTTTCTCAAAGGCCCAACAGTAGCAGCTTGGCAGTGCTGTAGACCAACGTCTTAACCACTGAGCTACCACTGCCCATAAAATATAAACATATTGGTCATTTCATTTTGGTCAGGAGTGCATCAGGACTGGGACAAAAAAGTGGCTGGAGATATGAAACTCACTAGGATGAAGGAACATCACATTAACATGCGAGCACATCCTGTGCAAAACATTTCCCATGTTAATTCATCCATCTTCAGTAAATGTTTCATCCTGGTCAATCAGTGAGGTTTTAAACGACTTATTTGTTCATATTTTGGGAAAAATCAACGAACCTGGTGTTAGTAAATATATCTGCACGAGGGACAAACTTTCAGAAGAGATTGCTTATGATAATGATAATGCGTCTTTATTGGTCACATATACATTACAGCACAGTGAAATTCTTTTCTTCGCATACCCCAGCATGTTATAAGGTTTGGGTCAGAGCGCAGGGTCAGCCATGATACAGTGCCCCTGGAGCAGAGAGGGTTATGGGCCTTGCTCAAGGGCCTCTGGGGCTTGAAACCCTGACCTTCTGAGCAGCAACCCAGAGTCTTAACCGTCACTGCCCTTAGACTTCCTTCTGGAGCAAAGTGTGTGGGAGTGGGATTAAATAATCAGTCTCAAGCACACCTCAACAACCAGGTATCTTCCAGAATGCTGGACTGCATAACTACACAAGTTTGCTTAAGACATTTTCCTTGCCTTGTATGTAAGAAATAAACCTCTTTCAAAAGGTAATACCAAATCTCGATGAGTCTCGCACGGCCTTTAATCGTGCACCAACCCCTACTCTAAACTCACACTATACTCACATCCCCACAGAGATAAAATGAAAGCCTGATGCAGTATCGCTGTGGTTTCAATCCACAGGCAGCTACTGAGCGCTTGTGGTTGCAGTTATGAAGTAACGCTTGTGTTGGGGGGTCTGGAGTCAGCAACTGACTTCCTCCCACTGAAGCTGCAAAAAGCTGCTTTTGGTACTCCTGCTTTCCACAAGAACTTGCAAACTCGCTTAAAGTAATTGAGATGCCACTTCCTTCTCAGGTTGCTAGTGAGTTCCTATCTATAAAGCTTCCCCTCCACCCCGCAGCAGAACCTCCTGCATCAGAAACAGAGCTCATCAATGGAGAAGCATGGCACCCTGCTGCTTTTGCTGACGTGCGACACCTTTCATATTTTCAGATTGTTATCACATTTCCCGTTGAAGTAGACGCCTGTTATTAATAGATAATGCGTTTGGTTTTGCTTCCTTCAGATTTGTGTCTGCGACGCAACTAAACAGATTGTGTTGATGACAATTGAGTTGTGTGGATCGAAAAATAAAAAAAAAAACCTGTGTTTTAATAGTTCTAGCTGAATCTATCAAGTGAAAATCACCCATACGTATTTCTAATTATTCTTATAAGGGAACTTGACTTTTTTTTTTAAACGTCAACAATGTCACTGGCTTATGATTATCATGAATAAAGCGTGATAATTCTTCGACAGGTGTTTAATCTTCAAGCTCAACTAATTTAAAGGTTTATGGAAGTACTGCCCCCGTGTGGGTTTGTAAATCATTCATCCCTTGACTTCTATCGAACACTTACATTTTTACAACTGTACTTGACTAACAATAATGGTGTATGAACATGGCTAAATGTGTGCAACAGAAGCATTAGCTTCCATCAGGGCTTTTTCGAAGAAATATTCCGTTGATACTCTTTGAAGCTAGAAACAATTCTGATTCCCATCATACACCACCAACATTCAGAGAAAATACCATCAGCAGTTATGTGGTATCATGATGAATCTTGAAGATGACTCTTGCAGTTTTCTTATGAAACATTAAACCAGGGAATCAGATCAGAAAGTATGTTAAATGAGATCAGATCTAGCAGTTTCAAAATAAAGAAGCCTTCCTCAAGGGTTTATTCACTTGGGGGAACAGTTCTAATGGTCTAAAGATGTCCTATTTGTCTTAACATTTCTGAAAGGTAAACCCTCTGCCATATGGTACATTAAAACTTAAGAACCTTTATTTAAATTCTAATATATACATACATACATACACACACACACACACACACACACACACATATATATATATATATATTTAATTATATATTTTTTTAATTTAAGGGTTTGGGCAAAGTCGCAAGAGATCATGGTTTGGAACCTCAAACTAGTGGTTAGTGTGTTCTAGCATGCTACATAAAACTTTTTACTTTTTACAAAAGAAACATCTTTTGTCATTAATAGTTATGATCTCTAGGTGCCCTGCCCAGACTCATAAAATAAACAAACATATATGCATGTATAAAAACTTAGAACCCTTGTCCATCTAAGGCAGGAATTCTCAAAATTTTTGCAAACAGGGACTGGAAAGAAAATCCATGGTCCCGCTCTAATTTTTTATTTAAAAAAAAAAAAACAAATCAATCAAACTACTCAGATATTAGGCCCATTTAAATGTGTACAGTAATATTCTGGCAAATATTATTAGCATGATATACTTTTATTCCTGAGTTGTCCACTATAGAACATTTTTCTGTAAACTAAAGTCTTGACTCAGGTTGAAATTATTTATATGCAACTTGTTTTTGAGTTACGGATTTTTGGATTAAACTCATTCAATTCAAGTGAGCAGTCAAACAGGCTAATAACAGCAACTCAGTAACAAATATTATAAGGTTTGATAACAGGGAGTTATGATTTCCATCTCTGTAACCAACTAAAGTAAAAATCATGGACCCCTATGGTTCATGAACACCACTTTGAGAACCGTGGTTCTAGGGAACCCTAGAGGATTTATGTAGAACTCTACAACATTGTGTTTTCCTATGAGAAATGGTTCCAAGTAGAAGGCTTTTTATAATCTTAGACCCTTTTAAAAACCATTGACGAACCCTTATTTTGAGAATGGAAGACCTGAAGCTTTTAAAATATTTTCATTAAATAAACCAAACACTAAAGGTGAAGTAGGTACAAGTCTAACATGTTTGCAAAGGGGGTAAAATATGTTTAAAAAAAATTTTTTATTATTTTTTTTATTTTTTAAAGTTGTGTATTGTTCTACCGCAAAACAGGTGCTATGTGGAACATTTTGCGACAAAGGGAACAAATGGGAAACCCTTTGTTGTAGGGTTTTGGATAGTAGCAGTGGATTCTTAAGTTCAAGAGGTTCTGCTTGTTTTAGGGTTCTACACTGAAGAATCTTTGAGGGTGTTCGATGGAACCCTTAACCCACTGTTAAGAGAACAGTATTTTTGTGAATTTTTTTTTTACAAAAAGATCAAAAAGTTAAACAATAAAGACAATTTTTCACAGCCTTCTTTGCTCATATTTACCAAGGGTGCCAATATTAATGGAGGGCTCTGTAGATGTACCTTTTTTGGAGAGAGAGTATATTTATCAGGCTTAAGTGAAGGGGGCCATGCAAAATCAATATCTTAAATGCAATCAAATGTATGTAGTACTTCCTATTACAATAAATCAAATACATGATCATTAGAAAACCTATTTCTAGAAATTTTTACAAACCTAAAAACAGTTTAAGATTTAAAAAGAAAAATAAGGGGAAAAATTACAAAGAATAGGAAAAAACACAACATGGTCAGAAATAAACGAACAAAACATTCTTTAATGGCGTTTGGTTAGAAAAACATGACGCATAATAATCACTGCTGAGAAACAAGACAAAAAGCTAAGAAATTAAACCAAGTATAACGAAATTAACATTATCAGACAATACTCCGTTATCGTTCCAAGAAATCCACACGAGGTTAAATTGAGACGCTCTGTAGCAGCGTGATGTTGTCTCCTTTCAGCATGACCCTCCCTGATGGAGAGCAAAAAAGACACAAAGTGAAATATATAATCTCTAAACAACTTTAAAAAATTATTTTAAAAAATTGGGTGATTAAGTTTTTACCTAAAGGCTTCCTGTTCTTGGTCTTCATATGCACTTCCTCTGCATCATCCAGAACCAAGTTCATGTATTCATCAAAGCCCTATAATTAAAAAACAGACAAAACAAACACAGTTGAATAATTTTTTTTTTCAATGGCCACAAAGAGTTCGCTCTTTGAAATGTGAAATGGAGTATACTTCAAAAGGCTATGCGTACGACTGTACGATAAAAACTAAGTATACCAGAGGCTTAACTATAAACTCCAGAAACAGAGACTGCAACTGTAGATGTTGTATGATGATGGATGTTCACACTCACAATAATGCAGCCTTCTATCCGCATGTTGATCTGCTCATAAAGCCACACCTGGATACGGGATCGCTGCCAGGAAGAAAAGAACGACATGTTTGATTAAGCTAAAATAATATAACGCGTACTAAGGTGCATTGTATGCGAAGCATCATTTCCAAATTTTGTCTACTAATACTTACATTCTGTAGATACCTGAAAATAAGGTTCTGGGATGATAAAGTCAAGGCCAAGCAACAAGAATTAACTGGACATTTGACAAAAAAATTATAATAACGTACTTAAGAGCTGTGTGTATAAATACATATTTTAGTCTCAACTAGTTAAGGGACTTCTGACTCATTTCTGTGAGTCGGATAATTTAGTTTGACTGACCAATAACAGTCGACTCTTTTGCCTCCCAATCGGCCCAATAAGATTTTTTTTCCTAAAGCTGAAAGTGATTAATCTACTTCGCTGAACTATGGGTGAAACTTCATGAAATCTTAATTTATTTTTTTTAAAAAAAAAAAAAGGCCTGCTCACGTGAGTCAACGTTCACCTAAAAGAGCCGACTCAAAGAGTCGAATAATTTGCGAATGACATCACTAATTTCAACTAATGGGCCTCAAACATTAGCAAAAGGTTTAAAATCGAAATTATATGTATATGACAGTAAGGAAAAAAAGGTTATAAAATCGGGCTTAATTAGTATTATTAATAAATATTATTACGAAGATAATGACAGCAAATCTCTCTCACACGTACTCTAAAAACAGCTTTCACGTGCACTCAACACATACATGTCCAACAAAATACGCAAATAAACATCAAAACTAGTATTTTTTCCGTATTACTTCTATAAGCTAAAAATACATAATAGCTTAATTAACGAGTTGTTTAGCTAAATGAATGAGTTTAGTGGCTATGCTAACCAGCTAACAGCATGAAAGGATACAATGGGTTGCACCATAACCTTCTGGACTTTCTGCCCTTGTCCTCTGTACGCCATTATTTAAAAGTAAACTCTGTTTGTCCTTCTTTAAATAGTAAAAACGTGAAAGAAATGC
The DNA here is from genome assembly GCF_023375685.1 of Ictalurus furcatus. Lineage (NCBI taxonomy): Eukaryota > Metazoa > Chordata > Actinopteri > Siluriformes > Ictaluridae > Ictalurus > Ictalurus furcatus. The sequence continues at coordinate 9,583,093 of NC_071275.1, read as the reverse complement.
AAGACTTTTGGCGCGTTAAACGAAGTCTTCACGTTGGTAAAGGCGACAATGGCCACGCACCGGAAGTAGAATTACGTATTACATAAGCTTGTGTCGTAAAATGGCGCAGCGCCGCGTGCGTCTGGGAGGACGTGCGAACTGCATAAACGTGTTCATAAGTCTACATAACACCAACAGACAGTACATAATTTCGTTATAACAACCACAAGTACTGTGGTCCATTACGGGATAGTGGGTTATACCATGGTCTCATCGCCTCAGTTGACATAAACTTTTAAAAAAATATTTTCAAAAATAATATTTTTTAAAATAATAATAAAGACATATTAAAAAGACTGCTTTTGTCAATTACAACGTCACATTGATAGAAATGTTTGCTGGGTGAGTCCATGATTGTGGTGCCATGATTGTATACCCTTGGAACTCAAGGTACATTTCAACATAACCTCGATGTATCTTCATGATATATTGTTTTATAACATGTTCGCATCTAGTAAAGTTAGACAAGGTTTGCAAGTCTGCATTTTTAAATATAAATTATAATGCATGTTTGGGTGTTACTAGAGCCCTTATGAACTTGGGGGGTTTGTTATAATCCAACTCAACCCTGTGTCCCAATTTTTCTGTTTATAAAGACATGACAAATTACTAACAGTAGGGGGAAATAAATCATGCATAACTACATGATTTATAAAAGATTTATAAAAGAAAGAAAAATAATATAACTAATACGTTATATTATATTAGGCTTTTCATGTTATCTTATTAGTGAGGCATTAAGTAAAGGTATTAGGTAAAGATCAAATTTAGGTATCATTGTGAAAAATTTGCACTATTACATCTAATATTTTAATCAAATCCTATTTTTAAACGTATATATTATATAAATAATATATAAATAATAATGTAAATTATATTCGACATTTTTTATTTTATTTATTTTTTACCAATCTACAAGGACTTTATTCCTGAGGCAAATCTGTTAGCAAAAGACCAAATTTGGGTGACATTGTGAAATATTTACTTGTATTCACAGTGTATATAATATATTTATATGATAAAATAGCACATCACATCGCGTGACTTTAAATTAAACCGAGTGTTTGGTTTCCTTTGAACGAAAAAACGAGAAACCTGACTAGTTTGTGTAGTCGCTAACAAAGAAACAGGCGCACCTTGGTGACGAGGTACGCAAACACTAGTGACGACGTACGCACGTTGCTTATTGGTCAGTGTGTCAGCTCTGTTGTTGTTATAAAGACGCTCCGAGGTGAGTACAATGGAACGTTGAAAATAAACGCGACATAATTTAAATAGTCTGATCAAATATACGTGGTTCAGTTTTAACATGTCGATCTACGAAATACAACCGGGGAAAAAGAAATCTGTTAAGGTACATTCGCCGGATAGCTAATGTTAACTAGCTGGTTTGAGCTAGTTGAGCACGATGGTTAGCATATGCCGGTTAGTTAACACGTTAACAGGTTAAATACAGATTTAGTCACCTACATATTTACCACAGGTTTTATTTAGGATTAAAAAATATAATGTACACGACTTAGCACTGTGGAATATTTATTGTTAAGTTAGGTAACTGTGGTAAAATAGCTAGTAACCGGCTACAGCTCAGTTTTCTCCAGTGATGTGCATAAAAACAAACTAGTGCTCAGGTTTATTCCGTCAGTAGTCACAGAAATAAACTAGCTATTAAATATTATTAATATTAAATATTAGATATTAAATAAACTACCTATTTTGATTTGAATGTATTATTCCAGCATGTTAAAGCTAGCTTGCTTATTTATAAAAGTGCTGCATCAGTGCAAAGTGAGTGGACATGAATGACAGCAGAGGTGCTTTTGTTACATTACTGTGGTCAGCTTCCTCCTGTACTGAATAAATCATTTATTTGGGTAAAAGAAAGCTAGTTTATACTCAAAACCAGGAATGCCAGATTGTTATGTAGATATATCTATAAGTTAGGGGTCCACAAAATGTTTCTAGACATCTTTATCTGTAAATAAATAATAATAAATAAATACATAAATAAAATCACAGAACCCCATAGTACGATTTATTTTAAACTTTTCTTAACTTTTCAGAGATCCGGGTCATTATTTTGAAGCGTGCAATGATGTTTTCGGCTGTTTGTTCGAGCCATAGAGCTTTGTATTGCTGAACTTGCTTTGTTTTTGAGCTGTTGAGATTTGGGTTAAGCCCACGATTCACATGCTCAGCTAAACAGGCTTCATTCATCTTCAGTAGGCTCTTTATTCAGAGAATAACCTTGACCAGGAACACTGGGTATGAGAGAGAGGTCAAGCGATCGTGGATTTTACTGATAACTAAGTTGGCCCGTACTTGCCGATAACTGATTAATCAACCGATTGTTTTTTAAAAACTGATACCGAATGAAAACAGGTAAAAACACACTCAAAGTCAAATATTGCTGAACTTTATTACAAAAAGAAACCGTACTGGCTATACCTTGAAAATGTACCATACTGTATTAAAGTAAGTAAAAGATATACAGTCAAACCGAACCAAAAAGTAACACTCCGAATAAAAAATAAAAACAGAGTCCAAAACTGAATTAAAAAAAACACTTCAAATAATGCAGTCAGCAATGGGTTTTTTTTTCACCTCTAGAGGCCGCTCTCGTACTGTATAATAACAACAGCGGACCTTTCTAAGCCGCTTCCGCAACGGACACGACCAGGAAAAACTATCCATGTGGATTTTTGTCAATTTCTGGTTATTAATTGGTTATCGGTGACGATTAATCAGTCGACCGCTAATATGAGATGGGGAAAACACTCTGGATTGGATGCCAGGGCTTTATTCATATACATATCGACACGTAGGGGAATTTTCTAGTAGCCAATCCATGTACCGCAACGTTTTTGGGAGGCAAGAGGAAACCGGAGGAAACCCATGCGGATATGGGAAAATGAGGGATTTGACAGACGGTAACCCAAGCTCAGGATCGAACTGTGAGGCAGCAACACTACATACTTAACCACCACGTCTGCCTAATTACTACAGTAACTCCCGAATAAATACGATACCGTTGATAATGTTGGCTTTTCTTTTTGCAGAGCTCTGTGGTTTTCCATTTTGTGGCGCAACTATAGTTTCCCATCAGCTCTGGGTGTTGAGAAACATTTCACTGGTGCTACGTTTTTTTTGTTTTTTTTCTTTCTCTTTTTCTCATCAGGGACTCAGGATGCTGCGATTGCGGTGCAAGGCCAAGAACGGGACTCATCTGATGCAAGGCCTGACGCACCAGTCCTGTGTTCAGGAGCTGAAAGACAAGGTGGAAGAGCTGACCGGAATCCCGTGCGGTGTGCAGAAGATCATGGTGGGCTACCCACCCTCAAGCTTGGATCTCCGCAACGGACACGCACATCTGAAAGACTACCCGATAAAATCAGGTGAGGAAAAGCACACGCAGCCTGATAGTGGTTCTGATTAAGAAGTCGTGCTCAGAATTAAAATATTTTCTGAACCTTAGTTGAATTGAAAGGTTTCAAAAGAAAAAGAGAGAGAGAAAGTCGATCTCTGTTTTTCCACTAGGGGGCAGTATAGAAATGTAATAGCATCGAAAATCTTGTGGTTCACAAAAATTACAGCAGTGATAAACTCGAGCGTCGATTAATCCGCTTCAGATAAGGCAAGCACTAGGTGTTAATAATCGTGTGGATATAAATACCAAGTAAGTGTCAGTATTATTAAAAATAAAATAACGTTTAACCAGTGGTTAAATTTCAACGCCCTAGCACTCGACCAATTCAATGAGACAAGGCGGGGTTTTGAATCTTCCGACACACAAAACGAAGCGGTTATGTGATTGGACAGAGGCCTTGTTTGTCGTCGATCACATGATTCTCTGGAAACGATAGAAGCCTCGATATGAAGCTTCAGTTGGGTTTCTTCTACATACTCGGAACAAGCCTGGGATTGTCTGTGTATATAACTTAAAATAATCTTGTGCACTGGGATTGAATCAAAATATTTTTTAAAAAGTCTCTGTTACGTGACTAGAGGGCAAAAATAGTCCTTCTGCTGTTAGAACTCAAATAGTCATGTGGTTCTTTATAGAAATTAAGAATACATTTACAACCGATGTCGGGAACCTTTTCAGCTCCATGAAAGCCAAAAAAAAAATTTATGATTTTTTTTTCTTTAAAGCACCAGAGAAAAGTTAAAACATTTTTTTTGACATTTTTATACAAGCCTCCTTTATTATTCTAGTTCTTACCTTTGCTAGTATTACATAATTATAAAAAAGGGTAATGTAATGAAGGGTGTTTGCGTGTTCCTGACCTAACAACCTGCACTTCACCTAACAGGCCTGTAGGTGGCAGTTGGACTTCATTTATTAACCAAACTATGATTATTTCAACAAATGGTAAATCAATACAAGATGCAGTAGGGGAGTAAGAATAAACCGGACTCTACTTATCATTAATTAACTTACCATAGATTCGGGTCGAGACGCGTCGTGTGACGTCATCAGGACACCCATTCAGCCAAAGCGCTCTTCGATTCATGTGTGTCGAACACGAGTACAGCTAAAAGGTCTCGTTTACTAACAAACATCACTGCGAAAGGGTGTGAGAAACTATTTTGTGCAGTTGCGATTTCGCCAATGCGAGTAGTTTCCCGCAAAAAAACACAAATTTTGAAGGGCAAAAAAACGCAGCAAAATCGAGCATCTAGGCCGTAACAATCGCAAAAAAAAAAAACCTCTGTGAAATCCCGTACGAACTGACCAGTCATGTATTTTCCATTTGTCAGTGTATAAATAGTTCCAATGATGCCTCGAAAGGTATCTTTTTACAATCCAGTTTTTTCCAAACAGAGTCAGGCGTCTCTACCGATAGGCAGTTGCGAGGTACATCAGGTAAGTGTCCTTTTCCTGTCTGTATGTTCTCATGGTTCCTGAATTCTCTCCTAGGAGACACGCTGATTGTAGAGGAGGAAAAGTACAAGTCTAAAGTGACCACACCGAAAACCCTGCTCCTGGACCACACGCCTGCGCTGGAGCGCCGCGCTGTTCCTGCAGACAACTCCTGTCTGTTCACCAGTGTTAATTACGTGGTGGAGGGAGGTGTGTATAACGCGGCATGTGCGGCCGACATGCGGCAGCTCATCGGCCACATTGTAGCCAGCGACCCCGCCGCGTACTCCGAGGCCGTGCTGGGGAAAAGCAACGAGGACTATTGTGCTTGGATCCGCCGCAGCGACACATGGGGCGGCGCCATCGAGCTGTCCATCCTGTCCAAGTTCTACCAGTGCGAGATCTGCGTGGTCGACACGCAGACCGTCCGTGTGGACCGCTTCGGTGAGGACGCCGGCTACGGCAAGCGCGTGCTGCTCATCTACGACGGAATCCACTACGACCCGCTGCAGATGCTCGTGCCCGGGACAGACTGCCCTCCGCAGACTATCTTCTCCACTTCCGACGACGTCATCCTGGCGCAGGCGCTGGAGCTGGCCGACGAGGCGCGCCGCAAACGCCAGTATACGGATGTGAACCGCTTCACGTTGCGCTGCATGACGTGTCAGATTGGCCTGGTGGGACAGAAGGAGGCGAGGGAACACGCCAAGGAGACGGGACACACCAATTTTGGCGAGGTTTAAAACGCGCAAATGTCAAACGTGTTTGTTACCATGACGCTACACGTTCTCATGATTTCACAGCCATGTCTCAGTGCCGTTCTCTACCTCACGTTATTCTCATCCCCCTCCCTTTCAGTATTGCAACTATGGACGACACTGGGTATTGACGTTCTCAAGTTTGAAGCGTTAATTTGCTATGTGTGTGTGTGTGTGTGTGTGTGTGTGTGCACAGTTACAGTATTGTAATAATGTTTTTTTTTATTTTTATTTTTTAAACATGTATTAGTGGCAGATGAATCTGTTGCCTAATCGACTGAGCCTCGATTCAAACCAAAGCTTAAGGGTGCTTTCACATATGCAGCGTTTATTCCGTTTAAATTGAACCCTGCTGCGATTTCCTCTTCGGGAAAACGCGGCGCTCGGGTGAGAACTGAACGAGGCAGACTCCCAGTCGAACTCTAGATCCTGAGTCGGCTTTGATACAGGAAGTGAACCGAGCATGACGTGCGTTTTGGGATACAGGTGACAGTTTCCTATTCTGATGTGAGCTGCTAAAATGAGCTGCGAGGAGCAAACTGAGCCAAAGGACAGAGCTGTAATGCTGCAAGTGATGAAACGTGATGCGTCGCGCAGAATATAAAGAGTAAACGCGATGCACAAAATGTCTAGTGATGTATCAAAGTGTTCTCCGTGATTATGGTTTTCACACACACTCGGCATCATCACATTTCTTGCACGTTTTCTATGGAAGCATTATTTTTTTCACTTGAGCTCTCGGGAGCGACATCATCAACTTCATCCTCCTCCTCGGCCGAAAGGTCGAACTGTCGATCCAAATCTCGCTAGGCAATGAGAGTAAAGTGCTGTTCAGATCTGCCCACACGAGAGGTCTGCACCAGAATGGCAGACGCAAATTTCGAAAGCATAAAAGCTAAAATGCGTTCATAAACCGCAATTAGCGAAAAGGACACTTAGCAAACTGTTAGCAAAGAATGCCGTTTATTTGAAGACCAGGTTAAATTTTTGACAGCGAGTTCGCTGTTTTTGTTACGTTCTTGAAAACATAAGTTCGATATGTTTGGCATGAATTCAATCCCGTATACTGATGCCCTCACTGTAACATTTTTCGAAATCAGAGTCATGATATCGATCTAAGTCTTTAAGAGGATTTGCATCTTGCGTTCACGTGCACAATCTGCGTTCTGTCAGTCGACGTCGCAGGCATTCACGGCCTTACATCAGCAGGTCAGGGGCTCTGTTACACCGTTAAAGGAGAAATCCACCCTGAACGAAGTGCTTGTTAATCTTTAGAACTAACACACAATCTTGTTAATGAAATCATTACATAAAGATGTTGATGAGGCGGCGCTTTAGTCCTTTAACCTGTCCAGCTCTGTCGCCTTCTCATCTCCGTACACTCTGCTTGAACAGATCGGCTTCCAAAGCTTCTACCGTCACGCTCGTCATCTCGTAGATCACCAAGTGGAGTCTGCGGCGTTCGACCTCCAGTTTAACTTCATCGTTTATCATGGTCAGCATTGCATTCTGGGACTTTTTCCTACAGCACCAACCAACAAATTAGCACTGGAATCACTGAACACATCTCGAACATTTCAATTTAAACCTATTTAATGTGTTTCAGGGTGAAGTTTTCCTTAAAGGTAGTCTAATCTCGTGTTTTCAATGTCACAGCGCTTTTTGGGATTAGAATCCGATCCAGCGCTTCATCGGATCAGTACATCCCTAATGTTTTTCCAGAACGATCGATGGCACTACATGGTCTTAAATGCTCAGTGTCTGATTATTCAGTGTTACTTGAAGTGCTTGCAGAGGTGTACGACGGTGAACACCACATCTGTATTCGCTCTCATCCGAGCTTCTCGTTTTGAAGTATTTGTTCAACTTCAGCTGTAACGAGAGTTACATGTATGTTTGTAAAGATAACGGTGCTGATGGTGGACTCGGTTACACATTAAATTGCGTAGTAGTGTGCATTTTCTGTTCACGGCGTATGCAAAACAAATTGGCTTTTTCTTTTTAGTGACTGCAGTGGCAGTGAGTTGTTTTTTGTTGTTGTGGGGGTTTTTTTCACCACTTATCAGACTTTATTGAAACACTGGGGAAAACGTCGCTCAATAACTGAGTGTACTAAGTAGTACGAGTGGAGAAACTGTATATAGACTGTATTCCAGTTATGAAAACTCAATAGATTTACAGTCAGGTACTGTCCACACACTACAAAGCTTTCTAAGTGAATTTTCAATGGTAATTTTTACAAGAATTTGTTCCAGTGTGAGGCCAAAAAGAAATCTGTTTAGCATTAAACCTTTCCTTTTTGGGGGGGGGGCAATGATCTAGTCAATCTTTCGTGTTGTTAATATAAGATTAAAACTTCATTACCGAGTGAGATGCGAGTGGGTGAGAAACTGCATGATAAAGCGGTGAAACCAGAAATAAAGGTTACATTGTTCGACTGAAGATTTCCTCAAGATTCATTAGTTGTCGTGGTGTATTGTCTTTTTTTTTCACTAATGCAAATAGTTTAAAATAACATGGGACATTTAAATAAGTAAATAAACAAACAAACAGCTGTTTAGGAAAATGCCCACAATTCAAATGAATTCAGGTGATTTTATTTGTATTGCACTTTAAACAATAGATATTATTATTGGCATCGGTGGCTTAACGGTTAAGGCTCTGGGTTACTGATCGGAAGGTCGGGGGGTTCAAGCCACTGTCGGGCCCTTGAGCAAGGCCCTTAACCCTCTCTGCTCCAGGGGCGCTGTGTCATGTCCCCAACTTCCTGGCATGCTGGGATATGCGGAGAAAAGAATTTCACTGTGCAGTAATGTCTGTCCGTCCATCCATCTTCTACCGCTTACTCCTTTTTCAGGGTCACGGGGAACCTGGAGCCTATCCCAGGGAGCATCGGGCACGGTACACCCTGGACAGGGTTCCAGTCCATCACAGGGCACAATCACATACACGCACCCATTCATACACTACGGACATGCCAATCAGCCAACTATGCATGTCTTTGGACTGGGGGAGGAAAACGGAGTACCCGGAGGAAACCCCTGCAGCACAGGGAGAACATGCAAACTCCGCACATGGCCCCGACGGGACTCGAAACCCGGACCCTGGAGGTGTGAGGCGAACGTGCTAACCACTAAGCCACCGTGCACCCCATGCTGTAATGTATATGTGACCAATAGATTTGTTGTCATTATCATTATACCACGGCACAAAATGTTTAAGTCTGAGTGGCCAGAAGGTGTCAATTCATTTTCTATAATGGCTGTAAATCACAGGTTTGTATTAACACACTTGCTCTAATACGTAATCTTTGTGTACGGCCACGTAAACAGCTCAGTTCCTCCAGGATTTCAGGATTATACAAACACAGGAATGAACGCAAAATCAAGCAAACTCTGCGATATTTGGAGGAGCTTGCGATTTTTCCAAAATCACAGCAGATTCGGGCTGAATGCGCATCACATGATGTCATCACAACGTGTATTCAGCCAAAGCCCTCTTCGATTCATGTGCGTCGAACATGAGTACACCTAAAAGGTCTCATTTACCAACAGACATCACTGCGAAAGACTGTGCGAAACAATTTCTGAGAATTCCAAAATTATTCTTGAATTGGCAAAATTTAGATCGCACGAAATTCGCACTGATTCACTGATTCACAATGATGTTTGTTGGTAAATGAGAGTCATGTTCGACGCACGTAAATTCGAAGAGGGCTTTGAGTGAATGTGATGTCATCACGATCACGAAAATTGCAAGCTCCTCAGAGTATCGTGGAGTTTCCTTGAGTTTGCGTTCCTTTTTGTGATCGCAAAAACCTGCAGGGACTGGTTATCGGAAAATAATCCACTTCAGGGTGGTAACCATAATTTAACTTTGTGTCTGGCTACAACACCCCAACCCTGCCACGGATTATTTTCTAATAACAGCATGACCCCGAGTGTTTTATTAGTTATCATAAAGCATAATAAATAAATGAACCAGAGGCAACATTGAAAAGGAAAAACTCCCTGAGATGACATTCAGAAAGGAACAGACTCATGCCAATTTACCAAAACACTCCATGCCCATTGGTAAGCTAAAGTGCACCTTAATCTAAAAGAGCAACTCTCTGTTAAATGCCTGACTAAACGAAGTTTCATCAGTATAAATTTGAGGATTAAAACTGTCCCAAGTTCCAGACAGTAACCGAGTAAATGATTAAAACAACACTGAAATCATGCCGATTGACAGAGATTGAAGTCGTCCAGTTTTGAGAAACCCTTTAGTTGTTAATTATGAACGAATCTATCTAGGAATTTGAACTAAAAACAACTAAAAAAAAGGACTATAACAGTACCCACGTCCTCGATAAGATGAGTAGTCATCGTTATTGGTATACTAGATTACTACATGTGTCGCCTGTCCATCAGTGATAGGTTAATGTGTCCATGGTGGCTGTGTTCTGATTGGTTACCGGTTGTTCCACTTGTTGTAGGGCAATGTATACTAGTTTATGGTGCTGGATCTCAAAGTGCAGTACTCCTACAGAGGTTTAGTGGGTTAGACACTGGATTACCTGTGGTGTTCTTCAAGACAGGTAAATTAAGTTTTACAGCACGCTCACTATTCAGTTAAACAAGCCTATATAGACATCTATAGCCAAGATATTGTGTCTACAATAGTATATAAATTTATGCATGTTGGCGTGGTAGATTGAGAATATTTATCAGGGCAGGAGGCGGTTTGGGTTTGCCCATGATGATGAATATGAAATATTTTAGGTTGATGTTAGTGACTGATTTTTCTCGAAGTAATAAATGCATATTTACGTCTTGTTACGACTGTAAAAGATTGTCTAACGCACCATCATAGATTAATCAGTGTTATTTGAATATGAATCCTATGAATCCATAGGCCTACTCTTGTTCTTTTCCCAGAATAATAGTTATATTCCTCATGTATTCAAGATCAAAATTATACACGCAGATTTACTTTCAAATATAAAAAAAGGACGAGCGTAACATCACATTAAATTACGTTTTTGTTCAACCTATAACAGGTCGGCGTTTGCGAACGAATCGGCTCTTTGATTCGACTCTTTTCGGTTAACGCCGGGAGCCGATTCACATTTCTGAAAAGCAGTTTTTTGAGTTGAAAGACTTCAAATTCATTCGACTCACTGAAAGAGGCCATCACTAACACTAAGAAGTGTTTAGCTTATTATAATGAAACAGACCGTACATCTATTACATAGGCTACATATAAATACGTATTATAAATATAAATAATGTTAAAAATTAAAAAAAAAAACAACTTGCACTGTAATAGTTATTTGGTAAAATATGTGATCTTTGTGGAAATAGCCTAGTGTGTACAGAGTACAGTTTTATTTTCATTATGAGGGTTGTAAAAAGTCAGATGATAAGCTGTTCATCTAAAGATTTGGTAGACTTAGAATTTAGGTAAGTATGGGGGGAGCATGTATTTCATTAAAATAGAAAATAAACAGTATTATAAGGGTAGTTGTTTGGTAAATCAGGTGAGTAGTTTGAAAGAACAGCACCAAATATATCAGATCAATTCTTTAGTGTAACCCAATACAATGGTGTGACTGGTTTAATGATCTGGACTTTGGACAAACTTTGTGGAGTTATAAACGTTACACAAATTGTTTTCATCACTGGAATGACTGTAAAACCCTCAGAAAACACACACTCACACACATTGCCAATTCACTGTGTATTGTTTGTGCATTTAACCCAAATGTAAAAGTAATACACGTCTTTATAATGTGTGATGATGCATCAAAAATATATACGTTCCCGTTTACATGTGATGCTGTTATTTATTTATTTGCATCCATTGATGAGACATCCCTCGAGCATCTCGCAATCACACTGATGGCTAGATTTGGCATAAAATCATTAAAATCAGTCAATTGTGTGAAAGCAATGTGAATAGAACTAGAAAGCAAGCGCTTTTCATGATGTATTCAATTTGCATCACACTATGTTGTAAAAAATATTATCTCACGTCACATTCAAATAGGACGAAGTGGAGTTTCATGTGCACAGCACACTGCTGTGCAAATGCATGAGTTAAAGAGAGGCAGGAGGCCTCTCCATGATTCACCAAACACTCTGCCATATCAGTGTCATGGTGGTCCTACGTTGAGGAAACTCATATACGAGCCATGTTGCTTTATGAACGCATAACAAAAAAGCTCGAATAGTATACAAGATATTAGTAGTAAAAAAAAAAAATAATAATAACCGCTTGTGATGTCAGTCTACATAGATGAAAAACATAGATCTCAATCTCATATTGTAATAGTTTCTGCTTCTGCATTAATAATTATAAAGGTATACAGTTCAACGATCAGCACAACTTCATGATAAGGCCATGAGGAGACGAGCTCATGGACACTCTGACGGTACAAATAGCCGTGACAGAATCATCAACTTCAGCTCCCGATCTGTGAGTCTAACTTCTCCTCCTGAATTCGATTCACTCCAGTTTCACTTGATTTTGCATGAACACACTAATGTATTGCCTTTTTTTATCCAGATGTGATAATAAATATATGTATGTTATATACATAAATATATATGATAAAATATACAGTATCTCACAAAAGTGAGTACACCCCTCACATTTTTGTAAATATTTCATTATATCTTTTCATGTGACAACACTGAAGAAATGACACTTTGCTACAATGTAAAGTAGTGAGTGTACAGCTTGTGTAACAGTGTAAATTTGCTGTCCCTTCAAAATAACTCAACACACAGCCATTAATGTCTAAACCGCAGGCAACAAAAGTGAGTACACCCCTAAGTGAAAATGTCCAAATTGGGCCCAAAGTGTCAATATTTTGTGTGGCCACCATTATTTTCCAGCACTGCCTTAACCCTCTTGGGCATGGAGTTCAGAGCTTCACAGGTTGCCAGTGGAGTTCTCTTCCACTCCTCCATGATGACATCACGGAGCTGGAGGATGTTAGAGAACTTGTGCTCCTCCACCTTCTGTTTGAGGATGCCCCACAGATGCTCAATAGGATTTAGGTCTGGAAACATGCTCGGCCAGTCTTTCACCCTCAGCTTCTTTAGCAAGGCAGTGGTCATCTTGGAGGTGTGTTTGGGGTCGTTATCATGCTGCAGTACATGCTGGGATCATGATCTGCTTCAGTATGTCACAGTACATGTTGGCATTCATGGTTCCCTCAATGAACTGTAGCTCCCCAGTGCCAGCAGCACTCATGCAGCCCCAGACCATGACACTTCCACCACCATGCTTGACTGTAGGCTAGACACACTTGTCTTTGTACTCCTCACCTGGTTGCCACCACACACGCTTGACACCATCTGAACCAAATAAGTTTATCTTGGTCTCATCAGACCACAGGACATGGTTCCAGTAATCCATGTAATTAGTCTGCTTGTCTTCAGCAAACTTTTTGCAGGCTTTCTTGTGCATCATCTTTAGAAGAGGTTTTCTTCTGGGATGATGGCCATGCAGACCAATTTGATGCAGTGTGCGGCGTATGGTCTGAGCACTGACAGGCTGACCCCCCCACCCCTTCAACCTCTGCAGCAATGCTGGCAGCACTCATACGTCTATTTCCCAAAGACAACCTCTGGATATGACGCTGAGCACGTGCACTCAACTTCTTTGGTTGACCATGGCGAGGCCTGTTCTGAGTGGAACCTGTCCTGTTAAACTGCTGTATGGTCTTGGCCACCGTGCTGCAGCTCAGTGTCAGGGTCTTGGCAATCTTCTTATACCCTAGGCCATCTTTATGTAGAGCAATAATTCTTTTTTTCAGATCCTCAGAGAGTTCTTTGCCATGAGGTGCCATGTTGAACTTCCAGTGACCAGTATGAGGGAGTGTGAGAGTGATGAAACCAAATTTAACACACCTGCTCCCCATTCACACCTGAGACCTTGTAACACTAACAAGTCACATAACACCGGGGAGGGAAAATGGCTAATTGGGCCCAATTTGGACATTTTCACTTAGGGGTGTACTCACTTTTGTTGCCAGCGGTTTAGACATTAATGGCTGTGTGTTGAGTTATTTTGAAGGGACAGCAAATTTACACTGTTACACAAGCTGTACACTCACTACTTTATATTGTAGCAAAGTGTCATTTCTTCAGTGTTGTCACATGAAAAGATATAATCAAATATTTACAAAAATGTGAGGGGTGTACTCATTTTTGTGAGATACTGTACATAAAAATATATGATAAAATGATACTAAAATCTGTTAATCTAATATGACAGCTACAGTGCTCTCCACTAATATTGACACCCTTGGTAAATATGAGCAAAGAGCGTTGTGAAAAATGTCAAAATCTTTATTGTTTAACGTTTTGATCTTTTGTGCATAATCATATGCACGAAATTTGTGTTACAAATCAGGGAAGAGATTTAGAAACCAGACTCTCAAACTATAACTCCAGAATTATTAGCACCATTCAGACTTCCCAAAAGCTACTCATTACACCTATTTTTTAATTTATTTAAAGTATTTTCAAAAATATAGCCACCCCTAAAATAATAGCTGTAAATGGGCCATTAACAAATATTAATTGGGGGAGTGCCAGTAATTTTAAAACCAGTGTTGCACTAAAAACCCCTTTAATGTCAACACATTATATATATATATATATATATATATATATATATATATATATATATATATATATATATATATATATATATATATATATATATATATACACACACACACACACACACATACATACACATACATACACACGCACACATATATACATATATTTTACAATACACCGTTCCTATGCATTTAAGTGCTGTGCATGTGGTTAATCATTTTCTTAAGGGTGGCAATATTTCTGAAGTTGACGTTATCATATTGTACCTCACTGCTTTTGCTTTTCTGTCCTGCATTTTACACTTAACATCCCATCTTAAGCTGTGTTCATGTAGAGAAATTGATTTCATTACAGCTGTGTAAGTGTGTATGGACAAGACAACAATAGAAATATTTCACTTGCCTTGTTCCTGGGATGTGCTGCTTATCTTTCGTGTGTGTGCGCGTCTTGCAGAGTGATGATAGCTCACAGCATCTCTCTCCGGAAGAGAAAGCTTGTCTCACATTTTTGGAGGAGACCATCGAGTCCATAGAGACAGAGGACGATTTTCTGCCCAGTGATGATGCTCAATCTTACGGAAACACGATTAGCAAAAACCATGACATCACATGTGGTGTTCCTCAGGAACAGTAAGTTTCCATTGAGGTTTATTGTGTGTTCAGTCAAACTGAGCTATATATAGATCTATAGCATAGATATTGTGTATACATTTATATAGTGAGGAGAAATAAGTATTCGGGCAATTTTTCGTTATTTAATATACTTCCAGTGCATATATCCGCCTTTGTACTTACACCGATCAGCCATAACATTAAGACCACTGAGAGATAAAGTAAATAACATTGATTATCTTGTTACAATGGAACCTGTCAAGTGGTGAGGTTTATTAGGCAGCAAGTGAGCAGTCAGTGCTCAAAGTTGATGTGTTGGAAACAGGAAAAATGGGCACGCATAAGGATCTGAGTGACTTTGAGAAGGGCCAAATTGTGAAGGCTAGACTACTGAGTCAGAGCATCGCTTACCTGGGGAAGAGTTGGCACCAGGATGCACTGTGGGAGGAAGTGTGATGCTCTGGGTGATGTTCTGATGGGAAACTTTGGGTCCTGGCATTCATGTGGATGTTGCTTTGACACGTACCACCTACCTAAATACTGTTTAGACCGAGTACACACCTTCACGGTAACGGTATTCCCTAATAGCAGTGGCCTCTTTCAGCAGGATAATGCTCCCTGCCACACTGCAAAAATCGTTCAGGAATGGTTTGAGGAACATGACAAAGAGTTCAAGCTGTTGATGTGGCCTCTGAATTCCTCAGATCTCGATCCGATCGAGCATCTGTGGGATGTTCTGGACAAACAAGTCCGATCCATGGAGGCCCCACCTCACAACTTACAGGACTTAAAGGATCTGCTGCTAACGTCTCGGTGCCAGATACCACAGCACACTTTCAGAGGTCTTGTGGAGCCCATGACTCGACGGTGAAAGCTGTTTTGGTGGCACAAGGGGGACCTACACAATATTAGACAGGTGGTTATAATGTTACGGCTGATTTTTGTCAAACAGTTATATTTGAGTTTCGTCTGCCCAGAGTATATTGTTCTAAAGGATTTGTGATTTAATTTAGACATACAGTTCTGTGCTTCTATTTGTATGAGGAGTTTTCTGTGAGAGCAGAGATGATTATTCTTGTTCTCTGTGTAACTGTTGTTTCTGCTGCTTTCAGGTCATCCTGCAACTCTGTTCCAGTGACTGGTTCCACTGACGATCTCTCTGCAGAAGAGAAGGCTTGTCTCGAGTTTTTAGAGGAGACCATCAACTCATTAGAGAATGGTGGTCTGTCCACTGATGACGCTGCAAGTCTTCCTGAGTCTTATCACACTATTGTCAAAAAGCATCACTTCAATCAAATAAAGAATTACTTTGTTCCTACACCTCTTGTGCTGACAACCAGCAATAGTAACGTCCCTCTCAAAAGAATGGCATGTTCCAAGGAAAAACCACCACTGGATAAGGATAATAGCTCTCAGAATGATCAACCATCAGCTGATGACGCATCCCATCGGGCGCCTTTGTCCTATGACGGTCTGGAGGAGCTATGCAAGAGTGTATCCACGATGAAAACCTCAGTTGAGAAACAACCTTCTACACATGGTGATCAGATGTATTCTAAAAAAACCCAGAACATTTCAGAAAGCCGTTGCAGTAAGCCCAGTCCTCCAGCCACAGCCCCCAAGCCCAAGAAGATACCTTCCCATATAGCCATTTTGAATCCTAAAGGAAGCAACATCCCTAATCCACACTCAAATCTACATTGCTTATCTACATCTCCTGAAAACTGTGGTTTGATGAGACAAGACAAGGCCAAGCTGGAGGCTTTATCGAAACTAGGTCTACTAAAGGAGGCTGTAATACCAGAAAACAAACAAGGCTTGGATGCTCTATTGTCAAGCTCCTTACGGGAATGGCCTCAGAAGAACCTCCTAGAGAATTCTGGAATGAAGTTGGAGAGCAGTTTGTCCAACGATGAGCAATTAGCACTCCAAAAGCTATCACATGCCCTAAGATCAAGCCTACAGATGGCTCCTGACAACGATGAGGAACGGCGATGGGCTCTAAGAAAACTAGAATTTCTTAAAGACTAAATATTACTAAATAGTCAGCTCCAGAATTATTGGCACTCTTTGTGGACTATCTAACTTAAATAACACAGACAATTAGACATATGTGGATGCTGTATAGTTTTGTTTTAACAATGATTGGCACACCACAATTAACATTTTGTGATGCCTACTGTAGAGAGAATAACAGCACTGAGTGTCTTCCTGTAACGTCTAACAAGTTTGGAGAGACTTAGACACTTGTAGAGGATCTTGGACCTTGTAAAGAACCATGGTTGGTTCTTGGTTCTCTTTAATTCAGACCACAGGTTTTCAGCATAGGTCGAGTCCAGAGACTGAGATGATCTTTGGAAAATGATTTTATGTTTGTGCAACCATTTCTGTGTTGATTTAGTGTATAGGGTCATAATTTTGTTAGAAGCTCTATCTATGGTCAAGTCAACCATAGTTTGGATTAAACTATCCTGGTACTTAGTACCTGAAATCTAGCCAAAAAACAGCACACACACACACACACACACAAAAAACCCTGATACACCACCAGTCTAAGATTTTGGGTGCTTTTTGCATGAATGCAGGATCCATTTTTCACCAAACATTTATGCAACAAAGTGTATTGTTAGTTTCATTTGACCTCTATGAATTATTCCAGTTGTAGTTCCAATGGGTCATGGAAAGGGCTTCTTTAAAAACACACAGACTTTCCAAATCTTTCGATTGATGATCTCAATAGTCAAACTGTCTAATAGGGATACTTTGGGAACATCGTGGTATGTTGGGAACATATTTCGGGAATCGTGTATTTCATGTAATCATTTCTGATCATTCTCTTGAAGGGTGCCAATAATTCTGGTGTTAACTTTATGGATTTGAGAGACCAACATTGTAATGTACTGTATATTGTATTGTAATATCAACCAGTTGCCTTCGATACAATAACAATAACTTCAACAAAATATTTTTCTCTTGAGCTGCAGAATTAAGCCTCAGATTTGTTTCCTTGTCATCTTTAGTACTGTGAATTCACCAGTGTGAAAGTATAATATACTGATGATTTTATAAACTACTTTAAACTGCACTTTTCCCCCAATTTTTACTTTAATAATACATTCGATTTGGACAATGAATGCAGATTTCAGTGCAACGATAAATATTATAATCACTCTTTTATGGATAGCAAAATACTAGTGCAAGTCTATGAAAATAGGTAGATCGTATTAGAAGTGAATAGATCACTTTTCACATACAGAAAAATGACATTTTCATCAGTTCAAGTCGTGTAAGAAGACCAGAAAACACAGGTGTAAATTAATGCTCTCATACTAATATACTTTTTTGTTTCTACAGAAACTGCTTACACAGGGATTTGTATGGCTCGCATAATTTAAGCCTAACAATAAATGTTATAATTGACAATGAAAAACGTTTTTGGTGAGGTTCTTCTGTAAGGAGACGTTTTATTTAACATTTATGGAAAGAGTCTTCAGTGTCAGTGCTTTGTAACCAGAGGTAAAGCTTGAAGTAACTTGAAGTTTTGCACCATGGGGAAGTCTTCAGGACAGAGGAGTTTTACATTTTGAAGTTTGTAGGTAACATGACAAGCTGCGTATTTTCATCAGGGAACCTTTGCTATAATGGAAGTGACAGCAGGAACTAACTTGTTTTGCTGACATTTAATATAAATAGTATTCAATGTAGAATTTCTGTCGGATAAGGGGAATAAAAGACGTTTGGACATGCTGTTATTGGATAATAATCAACTTCGCACCGCTCCATTTAATTCCTTACTTAACAAACAATGAACTGGCCTTCATCCATCATTAGCGATATTAACAAAATTATTAACACTTCTATTCATTGATGGATTTTTGAATGATGAATGCAATTAGATAAACAATAGGGATGTCACAAGAACCGATACTTCGGTACCAAGTCGGTACCAACATTGTTAAAACGTGACGGTACTTGTTTTTCTGCAGTAGCGTGGGTACCGTTGGTAATTAAGTTACCATTGTTGCAATTCTTCCGGAACTGAAGGGGGCAGCAAATACGCGTAAATGTTTTAGTCTGTCCACAAGTGGTAAAGAAGAAGAAGCAGCCTACAAGCACATGGGAAAAACTACAGAAATGGCGACAATATTAGCTCCGCCCCGACTCGTTGAGAGGAAAAGAGAGGAAAGGAAGCCAGTTGACGGTGTGCAACCGATGCTATGGCTCATTTCAAACAAAGCAAGGAAACACCTGGAATTTGGCAAAGCACCTGAAAGACGGTCCTATATTATGTTTGTTTGAGGCAGCTGACATTGTGGCCGTGAAAACCAGCTAACGTTATGCTCCATGTAATGTTTGTGATAGCCAGTTATTTGTTAATGATGCTATCGCATTGCAGTGTTATAAACTACCTCCTAATGGGCCACCATGCATCGCCATTCAGCCCGTGTCCTGTCAGCAAAATTTAGCCTAATGTCACTAATAATTATTAAAATGTTCATGCTTTTAATAAATCTTTTTGACCTGCCACCATATCAGTGAATTTAAACTAATGCTTGCATTCAGAGTATAAGGTAGGTGTTTTTGTGTGCGTGTGTATGCGTGCGCACGTTTAGGAGAGCACCTTAGCACTTGTTATTAGCACTTGGCACTCTTTTATTAGTCACTGTCAGACAGTAACTAAAATATCCCCCTCTCTCTCTTTTTGCCAGTATTAGCCAGAGGAGGATGTCCTCCAGGAGTTTTTAATTTTTTTTTTTAATTTTTTTTTTATACCACACCGTGGTATCGACTTTGGTATCGAGTATTGTGTACTTTAGGTTGTATCGGTACCAACTAATAGATTTTTGGTATCGGGACATCCCTACAATGGACACCTGCATTAATATTTATTCCAGCCACGAGTAAAAATAAACCCACAATGACCAATAGGACTAGTCAAGTCTTAATTAATGCATGTGATGATTAATTGGCAGAATTGATAAGGGAGACTTTGGACATTCACACCAACTGATCTGACCTGAGTTCAGTTAATTATTAACATTTAATAACATGCTGTAATAAATTATTTTTGGCGTTAAATAGACTTATTTATAGTCATGGATGGAATAACCACTAATCAGTGAAGGTATATTTTTACATATAAACATACATTAATGTGCATATGCAGTAAACACGTGTTAATAAAGAGAGCCCTGATGTAAAGAGTTACTCCTTCGCTCTGAGCTTATAACATAAATACAGCAAGGTGCACGAGTAAGCCATACTGTTCACTCCTGAAGACAGTAAAATGGAAGATCAGATACCATCACAGGAGACGTAGATCTTGCTCTTCTTTCTCTTGGCTTTGCTGTTGGCAGGCATGATTCCCAGAGACTCCAGGCGAAACGGGCGCGGGAGGAGGGCCTCCGCAGTGGGGTTTGTTCCGCAGGAGTTTTGATGCGACGGGCCGTTTCCTGGAACAGCAGAGTGACTGGCTGTACAAGCAGACGTGTAATGTTAGAGCTTTCCATTGGAAAAGAAACAAACAAATGTTTCTTTCTACCTCGAATACTTTTCGTCATGAGGTCTGTAAGTATACTAAATAAAGCTCCAGGGTTTGAAAATTTCCTTAACAATCCCATTTCAGAGATAAGAAGTTGAAATATCACTACTTTACAATGTTACAATGGAATACCAAAAACCTTTGAACAAAGTGACGCAATGAGCTCCTCACAATGAGATATAAGATATAATAATAAGTCACTGGACTGAAGAAAGTTCACAGGATCACATCTTTAAAAGATATCCAGGATTTTTAATACATTCGTGGTGAAAGAACGTGGTTGGTTGCTTGCAATGTTGGTCAAATAGCTGTACTTAGTCATTTTTAGTGATGAAAAGCACCACTGTAGTAAACATTACAAGTCTGGCTTGTGAGACTACAGAGGTAGGACCCTCAATGGTAAGTCTTTTTTACCTTTAATACATATTTTGTTGTGCACCTTTAACACTCACTTAAAACATAATATATGATCATCATATTTAAACCCCATTGAAACACTAAGTCATGGATGACCAATTAAGAGTCCCTAAACACTCAGATGGACTTTAAAATAGCATATTATATATATATATATATATATATATATATATATATATATGGAAACATGCTTCAGTTAAATTCGGTTACAATGGAATGTCTACGAATCCAAGTAAGAATCTAATTCTCTAATAATATCTTTATATAGGCCTACCTTACAAATTTGTTACTAAAGTACTTTTTAGAACATTTTTTGGTACATGGCCATATGTTAATCTGACCACTTGTATGCAAATGATGTCATTGAAATCACACACACTGTACAAAAGGACGTCCCAGATTAGATGAGTGCTCTAGGAAACGTGCTCTTACCAAGGTTCTTTGTGGACTCTCCTGATAAAAGCTGATTGGCTCTCTTCATCTTGAAGTAGTTACTAGCAATGTTTTCACTGTCGCTGCGGTTCAGCATCTCCCTATAACGGTCCTCCTCCTCCTACAGAAACAACACACCCGCTGTGTATTACAGTGCGTCCTCTGGGATTCGGCCTAGTAGCTCAACATTTACAATATGTACGGCTCATTAAAGGTGCAGTCTGTAATTGTAAAATAGTGTTTCTACATATGTAATAATTATAGAATTCCAAAGAATCCATTAAAAAAAAACTTATATGATATTATCTTTCAGTGGTATCGCCAGTGGGCTTGGCTTTGTAGCTCAAAATTTACAATATCTGCAGCACATTAAAGATGCAGTGTGTCAGTTTAAAAAGTGTTTCCATACCCATGATAATCATACAGTTTCAAAGATACCATAGATAAATTGTGATTTGTAATATTGTCATGTGGTAATTTTGTCCTACTGGTTTATTGTTTTAGGATTCTCTTGGCATTTTTCTGGCCCAGAAATTAAACAGATATTGCAGATATGCAGAATTCCCTCTTGAAGACAGCTGAGGGCTCCAAAACGACAAATTCAATTGTACATTTCAGGCTTACAGTATTTGAGTAAGCAAGTACCAGAAAAGGCTCTGCTGGGTCCGAGGCGGAGTTCCTGCGTCCTGGGAGTCTAGAAGAGCTGCTGGCTGCCGATGGAGGCACTGCTGAGAGTCAGAAACATCCTGTCCATCACTAATTAGCATCATCTCAGAGCCCATCACTAACAAACACATCACAAGACCTTGGTCTTGCAGCAGCACCGGATTCACCTGCAGGTAGCGCTGTTTTCTGCACCAGCACCTCGGGCAGCCTCCACACGCCGCTCTCCTCGTCCCACACCGCCTCCTTCCTCAGGCGCTCCAGGTTGCTGTAGTTGCAGTCCCTGCGCACCAGCATCACCGTGCGCTCCAGGAGGCCCTGCAGTAGCTGCGTTTCACGTTCCAGACGTCTGATGGAGGCCAGGTAGTCATCACGCTCAGCTGCAAACTCCACCTGCAGATCTCGGATCTCCAACTTGGCAGCTTTTAACTTGCGGAAGAAAAGAAACGATGAGTTGGAGGATTATATTAATACACTCATTCTAATGTTATCGTTTCTATAGTAACAACTTACATAAGGATTTGACAAATTAAACATAAAACATAAAAATAGCTATGTACCATAACTGTTAATAGTTTTGAGTAAGGAGATGTTTATTTGACATTTTAGGAGGGAGTCTCCAGCGTCAATGCTTTGTAACAACAACCACTCCGTCACCATTGTGTTTTATTCCTTACTTATTTAATTACACAAATAATTGATACAGTACCCGCTCAGATGACTGGATAACTCTTTATGTTCTATTATACAAAAGTAATTATCATTATTATTATTATTTTTAATAAATGTAGCTTGTTTTTAAAGGACATTTTTATTTTCTGCTGAATTATGGCTACATTTCGTTATTTTAACAATGCTTCTCCATAAATTATTACCCATAAAATACCTGTAAAGGTTATTGCTTTATAGACATCCTCAGTGCCTTAACCATCAGTAAGGAAATTGAGGGCAATTATGACAAATAAAGACTTTATTTATAGTATATTTACCACAGATATAAGATTATATCTGAATTACACACACACACACACACACACACACACACACACACACACACACACACACAGAGTAGTACTGAAATCCCACCTTGCTCTGCGTGTTCTCCAGCAGTCTATTCTTGGCATGTACCTCCTCCTGGATGGAGTCGTAGACGTTGAGCAGCACGGCATCACTGTCCTCGTTGGACTGACTCAAAGCCTCGATCAGCTGCTTTTTCCTCTGGTTAGCCAGAGTCTTCCTCTGCCTCCTCCGCTGCCTCAGTTCCTCATTTCTCGCCTGCTCTCCCCCGACAAACTCCTGCTCCAGATGATGAAGCCTGAAGGTCAAAACAGCCTGTTGTCTGCATGCTCACATTCTTCATCATTATTTGCAGCTGTGTTTGTAATAATCTGCCTCCTCCTACTCCTCATCATCATTATCATCCTCCTCCTCATCATTATCCTCCTCCTCATCAGCATCATTATCCTCCTCCTCATCATTATCCTCCTCCTCCTCATCATCCTCCTCCTCATTATCCTACTCATCATCATCATTATCTTTCTCATCATTATCCTCATCATCCTCCTCCTCCTCATCATCATCATGTTTGCTCTCACAAATAGCGCAATAAAACAATTTGATCAAAAAGCAAACATAACAATTAGTTACAAATAATTCATATATGTACTATCTGCTCATATAACCAGATAATTCCTTATGTTCTATTGTACAGAGGTAACCTCATAAATAAATTTTATATATATATATATATATATATATATATATATCTTAGATTTTTGTCCAAATTATAGAGTTTTTGGAATCTTTTTTAGAAAACTGGTTTGTTGTCTAAAGTGGAATGCTAGTTGCACGACCCACTGATAAATGTAATTATGGCAACCAGCAGCAGGAACGCCTACTGGTGACTTACAGCTATAAAATCGCTGTATATGTGTATGTACTTTCAATATGTAATTCTTTAATAAATATTAATACACACTTTTTTTAAAAATAAGGCTGCCCATCAAAGTGAACCATAGTGGAAAAAATTTAATCAGTTTTAATCGGATTTCCAGCGTGACCTTATTTTTATACTGTCTAATTAATGTCATTGTTGTGAATGAATAAAAATAAATTCCCTAGTTGTGTCACCTCACCTTTCCAAAACATGTTTCCGATCCAGTGGGTCTGGCGTAGCAACGACCTCTGACTCTGGAACTCCAGGCTCTCCCCCTGGACCTGCTCTAATAACTCCCTTGCTTTGTTCGCTCTCCTGCGAGAAATGTGTGTGTAATTCTGTAACACTGAGGACTTTTCCTGAAATGACCCCGTATGAATAATCTCTACAAATCCACCAATAAAATGGAAAGACACTGACCTGTAACATGTCTTGGGAAGCTTCTGAGGGCTCTGGTGTGGCTCCGTTGACAGGACTGACCTCTATGATGGAGTCATCTGCTGCAGAAAAGACCAGAGCTGATGATTACATCATGGAAATGCAACAATATGCTGCTGCTGAGAGGAAAAGTTTGCATCCCTTGTGACTTTTGCTTTAATAATGTAGAATGTATGTAAACCTAGATTATAATTCATCGGGTTTCACTTTTAGCTCCTGAAAAGAAAAGAGCAAGAACGTCTTTTCTCACTCAAAATCATATTCATGAGAAATCCAGTGTAAAATTAGAGGAAACGTGGGGCAAATGTTGGACTCCACATTGCAATGCAGCTATACGGCGCTGGGTTACGTCAGAGACTCGGCTCAGCTATGTGTAGTGATCTACAAGATGACGAGCGTGATGGCACTGATGGTGGTATTAACATGTAAGTTGAAGCTTTGGAAGCTGATCTGTGAGCAGGGTATACAGATGAGGAGCTGATAGATCTGGATAGATTAAAGAACTAATGTGTTTGTGTTTATGTAGACATGAAGCAAGGGGTAAATCCCACTGAAACCAGTATCAGCAGGTTGTTAAAGGCATTATGAGTGATACCAAAGTGAAAATAGAGCAACAAAAGTTTAAATGAATGACTCGTCACGGATGGCGTTATAGATTAGATGTTGATTATAAAAATTCATGCAAACGTCGATCAGGGTGCATTTTTCTTTTAATATCCTTTCATATACTCTTTGAATATCTTCTGTGCTTAATCATTTTGTGTCTTGGTACTCTTCATTTTGTCCTAAGGTTACAGAAACTATTTGTACTCTATGCACTATGGTGTGATCTTACATGTTCGGGTAGCTTTTGCTCTTTCCAGGCTTGACAACTTGGTCTCATAAGACATTCTCAAGGTTGCAATGTCATCCTGTAGCTTAGCTTTGGATTCCTGCTCTGCGTTGTAGTCCGCCTGCAGCTTGGCAAGCTTCTCCTCGTAATCCTGATCTCTCTCTCACACACACACACACACACACACACACACACACCTCTCTACATCAATCCTGGTGCTCAGTGAATTAGATTTGCAATCAAAAACTGAGCAAAGCATTAAGACCGTCAATCACTTTTCAAATATTTACATTAATAGCATCTAACACGTGTCTATTTCTGTAGAGACTCTACTGCAAAAAATATTTTAAACTCAACAGAAAAATCACAATCAACGCATTATCTGAAATGTTGATGAAGGCTTAAGCTCCACCTATGTCATATATCTCTGAAAAGCTTGTTTACACATCAATTTCTTATATAAACCTAATAAATCACAATAACTAGAGTGGAAACAAATTCAATCTCATTCTACATTACAGAGGAATTTCCCAAAATGTTCAATATTGTCTGGAATTACATTCGATTTTTAAAATTATTTCATAACATAATTTAGAATTTATATAAATTACAGTGCATGGTATTTTGTTGATTAAACAATAAAGAATAAAGTTCAGTAAAACTCTTCATTTTGAGAGCATCTTCAGAGTGATATAAATATTTAAATTCTAACAACATAAAAAGTTTCAGGTCTTTGGACTCCAGGTTTTGGTTTTATTAAGTATGCAAACTTACATTAAAAATACACATATTTAATTAGATAAAGCCTAGAAAAATGTATCAAAACTTAATCTTTGAGTATTGCTTTTCCCACCTCTTTAATCTTCTCCTTCTCGCTGCTCTGTGGTCTGGACTGGATGCCTGTGCTCCCCTGTGACCTCTGACCTGCTAGCAAAGCTGACAGTGAACAAAGGGGATATTTGGCATGTAAAATTTACAATCATCTACCTTTATAAGACAAACAGTATTCTTAAAGGAAATCTTATTCATAAAGGAAACTCTGGGTACTAATACAAAATCTGTTTTGACAACTATATAGTGCTATGAAAAAGTATTTGCCCATCCTGATTTTTGTCTGTTTTAGTCTATATCTTGTCACTCTCATACTCGTTTTAGATCTTCAAATGAAATACAACTTGAATCAAAGGCAACCTGAGTGTACACACCACACAGTTTTTATTTTTAATTTTTTTATTGAAGCAAGAAAAAGTTATCCAATACCTATCACCCATGTGAAAAACTAATTGCCCCCTTAAACTTAAAATCTGGTTGTGCCATCTTTAGCAGCAATAACTGCAACCAAACGCTTCCGATAACCGGAGATCAGTCTTTCACTTACTTCTAGGACTAGAATTTACTCCTACGCTTTGAATCGTCTTCCTGCATAATACAGTTGCGCTTGAGTTTCAACTTACGGACTGAAGACCGGACATTCTCCTTTAGGATTTTCTGGTAGAGAGCAGAATTCATGTTTCCTTCAATTACTGCAAGTTGTCCAGGCCCTGAAGCAGCAAAACATCCCCACAACATGATACTTCCACCACCATGCTTGACCGTAGGTATGATCATCTTTTTGTGGAATTCTGTGTTTGGTTTACGCCAGATGTAACAGGACTCCCGTCTTCCAAACAGTTCTACTTTCGACTCATGAGTCCAGAGAACAATCTCCCAAAAGGTTTGAGGATCATCAAGGTGTGTTTTGGCAGAATTCAAACAAGCCTTAATGTTGTACTAGGTTAGCAGTGGTTTTCACCTCACCACTCTTCCATGGATGCCATTCTTGCCCAGTGTCTTTCTGATGGTGGAGTCATGAACAGTGACCTTTATTGATGCAAGAGAGGCCTGTAGGTCCTTTGATAACTTTTTTTCTTCGATATATAACATTACCATTTAAAAGCTGTATTTTGTGTTTACTCAGGTTGCCTTTGTTTTATCTTAGATTTTATTTTCATTTCTAAATTCAATTTAGTATAAGATATACACAAAAACAGAAGAAAACTGATGGGGGCAAATTCTTTTTCACAGCAGTGTACCTTTTTTATATATATGTATATAATGAAAATAACTTGCTTTATATTGCATTTTCACAAAACTTATAGAGAACAGAAAGGGTGCAGAAACCTGCTAACTCTTTTATCATCCTCAAGAAATCCAGATTCTATCAGTATAGACCTGTAAACCAGTGCTGCAATCAATTTTGAGCTTCCCGTTTCTTAAAAGACTGCATTGCAGACGCAAATCGAGATTTATATCCTGAAATCCCACTTTTAACGACCTGAAACAAATGTGAGCTAGTTTACTAGCAGCTAATCATAAGGCCAGCTAAATTATTTTAAGTAATGCTAGTTATGAACAAAATGTACACAGGTTTGAATACTATTAAGAAAAATTATTGCTGAGAATACAACAGTGTAAACTGGATCTCAGACACTGATATTCTGCTTGTGTCAAATGTACGCTAGTTTACTAGCAGGTAATTAGCCGGCTACACAAGTTAGCTAATGTTAGTAATATGGAACAGCAGAAGGACATTGAGGCATTTGAAAATTGGATATTACTGTATATTTTTATACCTAGTTTGAAGGAGAGTAAAGTTGTTTGAAGATGTTGGTGTAGTGTAATTTTCTACATTAATTATTTTAACAGTGGAATGTTCAGGAGTACTTTTGACATTAAATAAAAATTGATGGTAAGATTACTGAGAAGATTAAGAATGGCAGGGATCTTACAGTCGAGGCTTGCGGTCCCGAGCTGTCCGGAGATGAGCGCCTTCAGCTGTTTGATCTCCTCTTGGTATTGGCGCAGGAGTGCATCCTTGGGATCCTCGTTGACACGTGGACGGTTCTGTATGCTCTTGGCGCGGTTGGCATAGCGCAGTGTGCTCAGACTCTCCTCGTAGTTGTTATCAGCGGGGGAGAGGCAGGCCACCATGAGGGTGCGTGTGTTGCCACCTAAGGAGTCCTGAAGGAGGCGAGTAAGCTTGGAGTCGCGGTAAGGGATGTGCTTGGAGCGTCCGTCCACCAGCGCCGAGATGACATTGCCCAGTGCCGACAGGGATAGGTTGATTTTGGTGGCTTCCTGAAGACGGTCTCCTGTGGCACCAGTCTTGGACTGGCGCTCGCTGCCAGCCAGGTCCACCAAGTTGAGCTTCCCGGCACGTAAATGATCTTCACCAGCAGCATCTCAGATTATATGAGTAACACGTTAAATCATTTATTTCATACTGACAACTTAATGGTAAGATAATGCAAATGATTGTAGTATGTCAACCAGATCATTTTAAAGCTCTAATTATATAAAGTCAGCAATATTCCGGAGCTTATCCTGGGAATACTGGTTGAGAGGCAGGATTACACCCTGAATGGAATTCCAGTCCATCGTAGGTCACACACGTTCAAACCTAGGGGCAATTTAGAGTCGCCAGTCAACCTACTGCTATGTTTTTTGGAGGTGGGAGGAAACTGGAGAACCCAGAGGAAACCCACACCAACAAAGGGAGAACATAAGAAACTCCGTATAGATAGGAGGATCGCTTCAGTGACCCTGGAGCTGTGAGGTATCAACACTACCTGCTGCACCACCATGTTACTTAATGCTATCGCTATCATATTTAAAAGTCCACATCAAGGTCAACTTAACCATTTAAATTTAATCAGAAGAAACATTTGTCATACATCTGAAGGATGTTAGAAGAACTTTCTAGGTGAATAAATGGAGGAGTTTCCTGGTTGTTACATGGTCGTGTGTGTGTGTGTGTGTGTGTGAGTGAGACCCCACACCTATGTTGCAGATCTCCAGGTGGATGGTGAATATGGAATGTGAGCGAGAAGAGTCTTTGTTCATGAGTGTGTATCCCACAGAGCGATTTTTCCAGCCCAGCTCCATGA